>NC_030442.2:16605000-16640000 GCF_001660625.3 Ictalurus punctatus
CTGTTGCCATGGAAACACGGTTTTGCCAGCCGAGGGGAGAAGAATGATTCGTATGTTGTTATTTTTTCTAACACGTGCGCGCACACACACACACACACACACACACTCAGAGAGGCAGAGAAAGAGAGAGAGACAGGGGGAGAGATGGGGGAGAGAGAGAGAGAGAGAGGTGTCGCTCGTGCTCATGGTTAACGTGAGATGAGCTTCTGTACAGTTTGGTTCTCTGAGTGCGAGTGTGAAATCGTCTTTGGGGCAGAGAAACATCGTTTTATCACACCATTACTTCCTTTCTGCCTTTAAACCCAAGCCAATCCTGCTGAAAATAAAACCAGTAATGGAAACCCTTAGAGAGTCCTCTTCTTGATGATGCGGTTTCTGATGAGCTTCAGGATGGTGATTTTTCTCGATTCCGTGTAGACAAGAAACCCCAATCCTACTGGGAAATGGAAATGATTATGGATATTTTGTGTGTTCGTCAGGAGACTGATCGGATGGACGAATTTCTACCAGTTTTCAGTTGTTGTAGTTTTTTCCTGAAGGAACCGTGACCTGATAGTGAGCTTGCAGGAATAACCCGTGCGCGCACACACCATGGACAACGTTCCGTTACGATACAGTTGACCGCTTAAATCATCTTCCCGTCATGATCCAATCTAACGTTTTTAATATCGTACATCACCAAAACGCATTTGATTGAACGGTTTCTACAATATACATGCTACTGTATCTAATCTGTGTTTTCTTGTTTCCACAAAATCCATTAACCCATTAAATGGCCCACCGATTATAACCACAAGGTCACCGTTATTATTCAAGTAGAGTAGAAAACGATTTAAAATGTTTTCTTTTTAAAACTCAGAAAACACAAAACCACAGCAGAGACATGAAGGAAAGTCTTCCTTTAGGTGATGGGACTTTCTGATCTCATGTTTGTTTTTACTTGCATGTGAGCTGCGTTGAGCTAAAAGAGAGAGACAGCGAGAGAGAGAGAGAGAAGGGGGAGAGAGAAGGGGGGACAGAGAGAGAGAGAGAGAGAGAGAAGGGGGAGAGAGAAGGGGGGACGGCGAGAGAGAGAGAGAGAGAGAGAGAGAGAGAGAAAAGTGACCTGCCTCAGGGGAGCTTGTCCTGACCCTTGTCTCCTACTATTCTTAGACACTTTATTTATAGATTCGTTTATTTAAAGATAGTGACAGTGACTGGAGGATCAGTTATGTGTATACGCCTCTGTGTGTGTGTGTGTGTGTGTGTGTGTGTGTGTGTGTGTGTGTGTGTGTGTGTGTGTGTGTCTCCAGGTCCTCCGCTGTGTTCCATTAGGATCACCACTGCTATCGTCATCCTCTAGCTGTGGCTTCGTAAGAGCGAAAGATAAGGGACAGGATGGAAAGGAAGAACAGAGGGAAAAAAAAACGAATGAAAAGCAGACCAAAGAGAAAAACAGAACGCTCTGTGAAGAAACTGACCTATTAGATGAGTATTAGAAGTGTTTATCGATTACGTGAGCTTAAAATATCCACAAATAGCCGCCACTCTTTGTTTGTTTGTTTGTATTGAATGTTGAATTCTGGATTCTGATTGGTCAAAAGGTGTTGATGAATCTTCTCTAACAGCAGCTCTGAGAGTAGTGCAAATCTCCAAATCACAGGTTTATTTTCACGCGCTCTATATAACACGTCATCGTCGCTATAGTGACAACTCCTTCAGAGGGACTTGTACGCCACGCGATCCGAACCTGATAATACTAAAGTTTTCTTTTTTGTTTTTTTAAACAAACATTTATTACACGAATGAAATGTTCTGTGAGGAGGTAAGTGTTTATTCAACATCAGTGAAAGGAGTCTCCAGTGCCAGCGCTCGGGAACAGTCCGTGGTAAAGTTTGTAACTTGACGTTTTCAGGACGCTTGTCACGTGAGTAGATTTGTTTCGTCTTATTAATTACGAGAGAGGGGGGGGGGGAGCAAGGTTTTAACGCTGGAGTTTCACAGAGCTTGTTATTTTGGAGGACACGTCCTTCTTAAGCTTCCCCTCTTAAACTGCTTCCTTTGTCCCTCTGTTTACTTTTACGGGTCTCTGCTTAGCGTCCGTCCCTGTTCTCAGAACGTTACGGGACGCGAGTGTACGCAAACAGAACGCCAAAAGTGGATGATGTTTTAAAACCTGTTAGCTGGCTAGCTTATTGCTAGCAAAAGACGTTGTCCAGGCCCCCACCCCCAATTTGTAGCTGAAACACACAGACGTAATGATGTAATTCCAAGCTCCGACTTCCCACTTTTGAGGTAAGTCTAACGCAGCATAAACTCTATCGGCTTGAACCTTTTGAAATCCCAGCATCCCTTGTTCCTGTCCAGACTTTCATCTAGACCCACGTCTCACTTTTCTAATTCTACAGGATTTAACTTGTGCCCTTTTCTTGAACATTTGACTGGTGGTGTAGCTGTGTGTGTGTGTGTGTGTGTGCGTGCGTGTGTGCGCATGTATTTAGCGCTTTATGAGGACCAAAAAGAACCTCACGATGATAATACAGTGTCAAATATTCTCATAAAAATATGCGTTCATTTGGAAAGACTCTAATTCATTTGAAAAGGAGTTCCTTCTCTATACTGGAGGTTAAGGTTAAGTTTAAGGTTTAGCATAACTTTAATTAGCTACAGTAATAATTTAATAAGAATTTTCCCATTAATGAGTCATCGGAAGGTCCTCACAAAATTCCAGAGGGTATAAACACAAGTATCCTGGACACTCAGCTGTGTTTCTCACCGTGGCCAGAAGATGGCAGATTTCCCCTACATTCTAAAGACCAAAAACACACAATCCATTCCCTAACAGGCTCAGCACACACTCGTATACACACACCTACCACGACCGAGACGGTCCACACACACTTCTCCTCCAGGAGAGTCCTCGGTTTTCTTGTTCCTCATCAGGATTTCCCTCGTATCAGCGCAAATCTCCAAACGTCTTCCTAACACGTCGTGTGCTTTCTCTAGATCGTATCATGTATATTTCTATCATCTAAATATATTCATATAATTACAATAATTATAATAATAATAATAATAATAATAATAATAGTAATAATGACCGTCTTTGCTTTGAACTGGTGAGCTTGCAGAGGCTGAGTCGCTGACTGAGTGTTGATTTGATTCCCCGCTGAGGAATCGCTGCCTAATTCACACCGCCTGTTCACAAATTATGAGTCACCAATCCTTGACCCTGCTTCTCATCGACACCTTTACAACCGATATAAATACAGTCACCTCTCAAATCGCGTCTGAGACGCATTTTAACCACACCACAGCGCTGTCAGATTCTGGATTCTGATGGGTCGGAAGGTGTTGATTCATTTTGCTCTGACAGTAGAGCAGCTCCGAATGACATTTTTATACCTTTATCGATTAACGTGTTCGTCCGAAGGCGTCATCATTTTCACAGGGTGTCCCAAAAAGACTGGAACATCCGCTGACGAAGGCACAACCGACATGCTGCTGGCGCTCCGTACAGTAGGGACGGGCGATGACCTCATCGTATCGTTCGAGATGTACCGGCAGTCCGTCTTCCCGCGATAATAACGATCAAGCCGAGCCGATGACGTATTTCCGTGTGCTCACGTGCGGAGCGAAGACTAGCACGGCGGAAAGCGGACGTGAAGCTGAGGAGGAGTTTATCGCTAAACGAGGAGCTACCGCTACAGTCTGGAACTGGTTCGGTTACAGGATAAAAAAATCGGTTTTGTTTTTAGATCGATGTTCGTGTTTCTGAGGCTCTCAAGTCTGCGTGCAGCGGTCACTTGTAGCTAAAAACATTGGTGCATGGTACTATATTTATATCATCAGTGATATCGTTCTCGCAATAAATACCAGAAAATATCGTGATGTAGTATTACGTCCATATCGCCCATCCCTACCGTATAGTACCTGCTATTAGTATCACAGGTTTCAGTAATGTGTGCTTTCTCAGACATCATAAAGCAGGTATTTAAAAAATAAATAAATAAATAAATAGATAGATAGATAGACAGACACGAGGAACCGGGACGACCAGGGAACCAGAAACTAAGCGATACTATACAAACAAGGCTAGAAAATACTTCAACGATCAAAAAGACTATGCATAGTACAAATAACAACATCAACTGGAAATAAAGACGCGAACACAAACCGTAACATAACCTGAACTTAACGCTCCAGCAACAAAAGAGAGGAAATACAAACAGGGAACTTAAGTAGATCAACTAATCAAGAAAAAACGACAAACAGGTGAGCATGATTAAAAAAAAAAACAAAAAAAAAAAAAAAGGAAATCAGTGAGATAACGGAGGAAGAAGTTCTGCAGGCGGGGCGCCCTCTAGTGGCCCTGGGGGCCATGACACACTGTTAGAAGTGTGCTTCAGAGAAGACGGGTTCCAGCTCACTGCTCGGTGTTGGTAATGACGCTGGTTCAGGCACCACTGGCTCGGACCCAGCAGATTCTGGGAGATTTAATTAACCGAGTCAGTAGGTACGGAAACTGCCAGTGGGGATTTTCTCTCTCTCTGTGTGTGTGTGTGTGTGTGTGTGTGTGTGTGTGTGTGTGTGTGTCCAGCTCGTTTAGATGTTGCTAATATCTTTATTTAGTTTCAGAACCTATCTCCTTACTAACGCATTTCGGTGGCCGCTTTATTTCCATAATTTCCAGTGGCAAATTTTTAAGTGATTCCACAAACCCTCTCTCATGGGTCTTTTCTGGTTGAAATGCAAACCATGCAGGAGTAAGTAATGCGGCGCTTGTGTCTCTGTGTCCACGTGGTGCCGTCGGGGCAGTGTAGTGCCTCGAGTCACAAACTTGTGTACTATTTTAGACCGGGATAGAGCACTAAAGCTTTGAATTCAAATCCACCCCACAGCTCTTTTTTGCCTTCCAGTCTTCCGGATTTTCTAGATTAGTAAATACTTCTGAATGTAAAGTCGGGGTTTTTGGATTCGAGCGGATCGTGACGACAATCACGACGATGGCGGGGAGTTTTAAAGCAAGACGGCGCTCGTCCGTGTGTTTAAAGGGTGCATGAAATCGTTAAACGTTTTTTCCAGTCCGACTTGGAAGCCCGACGGAGAGGGATGTTTCGGCTCGGACGTGCCGTCCGGTGGACTTTTAATCCTCCGGATGTTCATAAAGTACGCAGGAGGGTAAACGATGCAATGAACACGCTTGTGTGACGCGGTCGCTCTTGGTGAAAACGTTCCCTCGGCGTTGACGAAGCAGGACGGAAAGGCCTTCGCTGAGACGAGTGTTGTGAAGGATTTGTTGAGTGAACCGGCGAACCCTGGAGGTGGCTGTAAATTAGCGGAGTTCTTCTCACGGTCGAAGATGAAGCACGGCCGTATTTCTCGAGCGGCGGATGAGACGCGAGGACCGGTGAATGAAAACAATAAATGAATACGAGTCGACGAGGTGGATAGAGCATTCCAGTGGAGAACGCTGGAACTGTGTGGATGAACAGTTCGAGAGGATTGCTCTGTGGTGGTCGTCTTTCGGTACAAAGCGGACGTGCGACGTTATTTCTTTTATGTGACACCTGCCTCAGACATGCTAACTTTCCAGAGCCAGAGAAGATGGGTAGATCGTGTTTCTCAGACAGAGTGAGTGTGAGGTGTGTCGGATGCCTTCCTTCTTCTGCGTCCTTTTCTCAGCATGCTTCAGAAGCAAAAATTTTGTCCTGCTGTTTAAAGGGATTATGTGCACTTTCCTCCAGACTCCAGCCTTGTTTTCTTTTAATAACCCACTAAGCTTATGAAAAGAGCATGATGACCAGAGAGAGAGAGAGAGAGAGAGAGAGAGAGAGAGAGAGAGAGAGAGAGAGAGTTGGTTTGGTTTTCACGCTGCACATACAACCCCAATTTCAATTCCATCTGTAAAGGCAACATCAGTGCTGAAAGGTATATATCATGTATATACCATCCAGATTCCATCCCATCTCTACTTCTGAGAGACTCCGCCTCTCTTAGCTACTCTTTTTATACCCAATCATATTACTCAGCTGTTGCCAATCAACCTAATTACTTGCAAAATGTGTCTCCAGCTGTTTCTTTTTACTGACGCTTACTTTTCCAGCCTTTCGTTGCCCCCGTCCCAACTTTTTTGAGACGTGTCGCGGCCGTCGAATTCAAAACGACCTTGGTTTTTTTTTTTTTTTTTTTTTTTTCTCAAAGCGGTCCGTTTCCTCAGTTTAAACATTTGCTATGTTTTCTGTTCTCTCGTTGTGAGTAACATACGGGTTTATGAGCTTCATTCGAATCGTTGCGTTCTGTTTCTATCGACGTTTTTACACAGCGTCCCAACTTTTTCGGAAACGGGGCTGTAATTAAATGAACCAAAAAACCAAAAAAACAAAGATTGGATGAGATGTGTGTACAGTAGGGCTACATCGGCGTGTTAGTGATGTTCGTTGTAACTCGGTGAAAAATCTGTTTTAGAGGCGGAGCAACGCATTTTCCCCGCCCACTGACCGAACAGCAGTGAGTCAAACAGCCCATCAATCAATTTTATTAAAAGTTTGGATTGTTTGTTAGTTCTCTGTATGTGTAACCCAAACTTAGGAATGCGGCAAAGGCTGTTTGGGGCGGTTGTGTTACAGGAAGTCCCGCCCTTTGATCCGAAGAGCTGAGCACTTTATTGATAGAGTTGTACAAGGAAAAAACAGACAACCTGTTACATTCTACACTGCGTTAACGTCCGCATGAAGTGCCCTGAAACTGAGCGCAGGAGCTTGGGAGTTCAGTACATCACCGCTAATTTTGTTTTAAAGCCCTCGTACGATAGATTGACGCGCATCCGCGGTCCAAAAACACTCCAACGTGCTCATGATTTAAACTGCAGCATTGCCTTTTCCCCCGCAGTGTCACAAACGACTCGTTAAATGATCCGTTCCAAACTCCTCCTTTCAGAGAGCGTACTCTGCTCCGATCGGTCCGATGTCCCAGTCTGTCGTGATGGGTCTACCGGTGTCGGCGAGCAGCCGATGAAGACGAGAGGCGGGGCTTTTTGTTACGAACCTACGTAGGTTAGTACAGGAAGTAAAGTCTGGAATCACTGACGACTCGTTTCAGCTGTTCAGAATCGGTTCCTCCTTTTGGGAGTCGATAACTTTTTTAAAAAATAAACCTTTGAACTTTGCAGATTTTTTTACATTCACAAACAGCTCTGTAACACACTACATGAAAGGTCATATCAGGAAAAAACATAATAGGTGCACTTTAAACCTCGGCGTAGAAAACAGGAATTTTTCCCCAGACGTCTGTTCACATTTTATAATATCAGTGAGATTGTTGCAGGCGCTGTTTAATAAAGGAATAAAGAATGCTGTGGGTTGGTTTTTTTTTTTTTTTTTTTTTTTGGTAGAAACTCGAGGTGTGGAAGTCTACTCCCTTATCAGGAATGTGTGTGTGTGAATAGCGAATCGCACTAGAGAGAGGTCTGAGCTCGGGATA
Organism: Ictalurus punctatus; assembly: GCF_001660625.3. NCBI lineage: Eukaryota > Metazoa > Chordata > Actinopteri > Siluriformes > Ictaluridae > Ictalurus > Ictalurus punctatus. The sequence goes on from NC_030442.2 coordinate 16,612,462, forward strand.
ATGGAAGTGAATTAATGTCGCTGATTAAAGCTCGATGCTTGGCTGCTCTTGAGCTCATAGCGCTATTGATCTCTGAGCACCTGTCCCTCTGATTAGCGCACATAAGACTAAGGCTTTCATCTCACACTGACACACAGAGGAATGCAGTACACACACCCCATACACACACACACACACACACCCAGGCACACACACACACACACAGCCAGATGTTCGTTCCTGGTATCTTCTGAAGCTGAGAGACCCATGCGTCGTTCTGAAATAATATCATCCAGCTACATTTTGTATTCTGTCCGAAGAAATGCTTTGTGTAGTCTCTGGAAGGTGTTTACTTTGGAGTTTTAATTTAAAAAAAAACAACAGATTTGAATTCTCCTCTTGAATGGTTGATTCTGGTTATATAAGTCAGATCTGAGGTCAAATACGTTGAAATAATATGGGGAAAAGCCGTCGGATGCTTGGAGCGGTCCGAAGACCAGATGGTCCGGGGTTCGCTTAACACACGTAGCGTGGTCCGGGTCAGGTGTGGAAGCTGTTCGTTCTCAGCGTTCTCTCGCTAGTGGAGAAAACGAAAAAAATGCCACGATGCACGACGATGTGCCTGGCGTCCAAAAAGGACCGCTATTCACCAGGCCGCTGCGAGAAAACGGACCCGCGGTCCGTAAGGAATTCTTCCAGTGATAAGCCCCGCCTCCAAACGAGCCCAGAATCGGTTCCGAATGCAGGATTCAGACCAAGCGTGAAGGACGCTCTTGGAGAGCAGTGTCGTTTCTTTCAGTTTGAAGACGGATGATGTCGGGGAAAAACCCAAGTCACGTCCCGGGCTACGTCGTCGAAGCGTGTTTGCAGTCCCTCCAGGATTTCACGATCGCAGGAACGAACGCGAAAGCACGCAAACGCCGGAATATTCGGACGGGCTCGCGATGTTTGTTTGTTTGTTTGTTTGTTTGTTTATTTTTTTTAAACCTTCGCAGATTTTGCTCAGATTCGAGCCGGGACGCGTCGCGATGACGTCACGTGACACGTCTCGGCCCGAATCCGCGCAGAATCGTTCGGTCAGAGCCCTCTTCGATTCACGTGCGTCGTACGTGAGTACGGCTAACACAAACATCACTGCGAAACAACAGTTTTGCCAATTCGAGTAGTTTTTCAAAGTAAACACGCACAAAAAAGATCCACATTTTGATAAAAGCCGCAGCAAAATCGAGCATTTTTGACCTCAACAATCATTATAAAAGCTCCGTGAAGTCCGGTCTGGACTGGTTATACATACGTGACGTTTTAGTCTCGATGCGGTTTAAGTTAACACCGATGCGGTTCGTCTTACTGCGAGACCTTTAACCCTCTCTCCTCCAGAGGCGCCGTCTCATGGCTGACCCTGAACTCTGACCCCGGCTTCCTGCCGAGCCGGGATATGCGGAGAAAGAATTTCTCTCTACTGTACGCTGTACTGTATACGTGACGAAATAAAACGAAGGCCTCAAAGGTTTGTCTGGAAGGTGGTTTCGGCTCACGTTATTGGTGCATTTCCTGTGACCTTTAGGAAGAAAAAAAAAAAACCCCCAGCATCTTTATGTTTTTCATTTCCCTTCTCATCCTCGGTCTCTTTCTCTCCCCCCTTTTCTCTGTATGTGAGACGGTTAAATAAAGACTCCCCCGTCCTCACCCCCCTGGACTCTCTGGCATCCCTCATCGTCTGATGGAGTTAAAGCCAGAGTGTTGGAATGTGCCAGGAATGTTTCAGCGATCAGAATGTCCAACCCGTCTGGCCTCATGAGACGCCCTCGTGCCCTTGTTAGGGACGCTGCGGAGACTAATTTTAGAGCTGCTGCTTTGTAAATCAATGTTCAGAGGACTTTATTTTTTTTAACCGCAGCTACTATGTATTTTCAGCAACGTAACATTTGGCTAAACATAATCCTTGCTCAGATGATATTTTCTCTCACATTAAAGCTGATGAGAAATGAAGGTTATCGTGTAACGTGATGGAAACCATTAGAAATGAGTCTAAAACCTTTTTTTTCTTTTTTTTTTTTTTTTTTTCTTTGTACGCCTCGCGATCTCTAGCCGAAATGACCTCGTTACTGGTTATTACCCTGCTGAAACGTTTATCGGGATACCCCTACGGTGTAGCGTTCAAAATTGCTTTCGGATTTTTCATCAAAACGGTTCATATCTGGAGGATATGAACGAATCGCAGCCTTTAAGTCCGAATCCTTCCGGCATCACGAGCACAGGACGGAACCTCCTGCTGAAAAAACATGGAGGCTCTCAGAAATGCACATCATGCGGCCCAGTTTCTCCATCACGTCTCACTTGACTGAGGCCCACACACACACACACACCATCACACACCATCACACACGGACTCCACACCCCCCAGTGCCTGGCTTAGATGTCCATTCAGAGCCCAGACCTCATTTCTGCTGACTTCATCAGTGAAGCGCGTTGAAGCTCCGCCCACTCTCCGGGTCTTTCTCTGGATTTTAAAGCCGTGAATGCGTTACAGCGGCGCTGGATAATCGCACGGCATTACAGCCTGTTGTACGAGGCATTAGCTGGAAGAAATGACCTGGTGGGACGATGTAAAAAAACGAGCCACTAACGCTGATGAGGCTCGATCAGGGCACCGCCGCCAAGCCGGGATTAGTCGAGCCATCGAGGCTCACACTCGAGCTCGCGTTCTGTCTCGGTCTCTTTATTATATCTTTATTTATTATTGATTTTTTTTTGTGCAAAAAAACAAGGAAATATTTTGCGGAAGAAGATTCGAGTTTGACCTTTTGGGCATTTGTAGTACCATAGGTTCCGGTTCCTGTAGTCTGATCAAAACCAATAGGAGCTCATTTTAGCCAGAGGAGGGCATAACAGCAGTGATGGATTAAAACACTCACCTGGGATTGATTCTGATTATCCACCATGATAGACAGCAAGAATTTTACTTAGAATAGAGCTTTTCTTTTCCGTTTTCTTTTTCTCCAATTCTCATACGACAGCTACCAATCAGGGAGCGTGCTTCCTCTGAGACACGTGACGCGTAACCAATCACGACGCTTCAAAATGCTGCTCATGCTGCATCACAAGGCGGCGTAACGCTCATGGAGGAAAGCGCTATCCGCCTTCTTCCTCATATATGAGCGCACAGATGCTCATGATTGGCTAATGTTGCCGTGATTGACAGGAGAGAGAGAGAGAGAGTATGCCCCTCCCACCTAGAGAGTACGGCCAGTTTAGCCCTCTTGGCTCTCTCTCTCTCTCTCTTTCTCTTTCTGTCTCACAATCTCTGGACAACTGGACAAGAAGGTCTGTTTTGAAGAACCATTTCGTTTTCCTTTTCGATCAGTCTAATACATGCTGCCATCTGATCTGGAAGATTACAAAGTAGTCCGAGTTTGAAGTAATAGAGCGACAGGATTAAAGTAATCTCCGAGTGTACTCGGTAGGTTCTGGGTCAGCGGTCACCAACCCTCTTCCTTGAGATCTACCTTCCTGGAGGTCTCCAAATCTCTCACCGCTGTTTTAGTTGATCGAGAACTTTTAAGGTAACGATCGGATGGTCAGGTGGGCGGGATTACGTTCGGAGCGAAAGTCTTCAGGAAGGTAGATCTCCAGGAGCAGCGTTGGTGAAGACTGTTCTAGGTCAAGGGTCGTCTACCTGAGGACCAAAGTATTTCATCGGGTGCTTTAAAAAAAACGATTTCTCCAGCCAATCAGGTTTTTTTTCACACTAAAACAAGTTTTTTAAGTTCACACTAAAACAAAAACGAGGTAAGCCCAGTGAAGAAGCGCCGCTGCAGTGGTGAGTGTCTCATAGCCGTGGAATGTCGGCGTGCGGGAGACCAGCGCCTGAGCCGAGTCACGTCTAAATCATTCAGTGAGTGATCTCTCGCACACTCGCATGCAGTCTGAGCGCGCTGTGACCTCCAGAGGTCAAAGGGATCAGTCCTCCCAAAGGGCCTGATCAGGGATCAGTTTATGTCCTGGTGAACGTCGAGAGGCTGATCCTGGATCAACAGGCTTTCAGAAAACTCGATGACATTAATGAGTGTGTGCAGATAGAGACAGGTGTGTGTGTGTGTGTGTGTGTGTGTGTGTGTGTGTGTGTGTGTGTTGGGGGTGGAGGATGTTGGTTAGGAAAGCCAGTGCTGTGCTGAGCCAACAGTTTCCCAGAAGCCTCCCCTCCTCTGTAATTACACATCCTTCAGCTACATACATCAGATAACACACTTTCACAGACTCACACACGCACACACACACGAGGCACTTCTACAGCTAGCCTGGTGTGTCCGGAGTAAGAAATAATTCCGCACACAGACAGAGTAGAGTACAGTGCGGCCATTTCGTTCGGAAAGACTCGGCCTCGGAGGAAATCCGACCTGGTCTTGTTTAGCGTGTAAACGTGCACGGCGTTAAAATACTAAGCCCTTCATATTTTAACATTAATTCACTCTGAAATGACTTCCCCTTCAAGTACGTGTTTGTTTTTAAGACGTCCGAGACTAGAGGGACTCTCACACGGGCAGCGCCGGACCTTTTACGACATATCTATCGAATATCAGTCGGACGTGAATCCTAAGCCGAGACGTCATTAAAGTAATCATATACCAGCTCTTTTGTGTGGGTCAGGTGTATGTTATACTGCCGGGTTCAGGTGTGTGTGTGTGTGTGTGTGTGTGTCTAGCAGAACATGTTTTGTTACAGTTCTTAGAAAGTTCATCCTGTCACGTTTTCTTCACTTTTCTTAGTACTCGGCGTAAATTACCAGGCACCTGCACGGCGTTTCCATCCGGTCCGATTTTATCCGTATAAAATAACCACGGACGTTATCACCAAAGCTGCTTTACAGAAACGTATGCGTTCAGGGTGTAAATATTAATCGTATGAACGTATCCCTAACGAGCGAGCCAGACGGAGGGAAAAGTCCGAGACGACGTGAGGGAGAAACCTCGACAGGAAGCGGGCTGGGAAGGGAACCCGTCTTCACCCGGGTAACACCGGGTAGTGCGATTTATTATAAACGACACTCGGTAAATTCCAGCCCATTTGCATTTGGCGGTCCGTACAGGATTTCCGGCCAAAAGCGCTCGATTTTGCTGCAACTTAAAGAGTTCTTTGTGCTATTTTTGCTGAAAACTACCCGAATCGGCGAAACCGCAGTTGCGCGGTGATGCTCGTCGGTGAACGAGACCCCCGTCGCTGTACTCGTGTTCACACGTGAATCGAAGACGCGCGTCGCGAAGGCGTCACGCGTCGCGTCTCGGCCCGAATCTGCGGAGAATCAAAAAAAAAAAAAAACAACCCAAAGTGTAAATGAGAAGAATGTGAGTCACTCTGGATAAGGGTGTCTACAAAATGTCTGCCACATGCTAAAGTGTTAGATGAAATAAACCTACATTTAAGCACAAATGAAGCTCAGATATTGATTTATTTGTTTGTTTATTTATTTATTTATGTTTAGAAAGGGGGGGACGGCTTCAGGAACTTTGTACTTTGTTAGTTCCCAGCTCTGAAATTGACTTTCAGCAATGGAATGTTTGAAACACTCCTCCTCCTCCTCCTCCTCCTCCTCCTCGTCCTCCTTCATGCTGGACGTCCGTGTGTTTCAGTGGTGTATCATCCGCATGCCTCATCCCTTTCGTCTCCCGCGAGTCTAAAACATCTTCGAGTTAAACTTGACACGTGAAATTTCACTGCACGTGTGGGGGGGGGCTTTAGAGATGATGAGGAATGTTAGACTGAATTTTTGAACTAAATATTGAGAGGACGATCATCACTGTGAGTTACTCCACACCACGGGCTTTGGTTACAGTCCTACTAATACTCTGATTGTCTAAGACTCAGAATGGCACCGGTATCCTGGAGCTGGACTCCCGTGCGAGCGTTAACCCTGCGTTTAACCCCATCGGCCCGTGTGTATCCAGCTGCCGGAGCTCCGGTTTCACTTCACACCGCTCAAACCGACCGGGAAAATGACGTCTGACCTTTTAATAAATCGATATCCGTCAGCGCTGGAGATCTGCAGCATTTGTGGAGCGTGCAAATTAGATTTTTACGCCACGGCTACAAAGCTGACGGAGTTACGATACGGCAAACCCGAGAGAGAGAGAGAGAGAGAGAGAGAGAGAGAGAGAGAGAGAGAGAGAGAGAGAGAGAGAGAGAGACTTTTCACACGGTATTACTACAGCGTCGACCTTGTTATACTGATAATGAATCGACTTTCAACACCAAGGTGACAGCACTGTGGTTTTCAAGGACTCTGTAACGACAGAACGACACTGTATCTGAAGAGCGTGAAGAGTCGGTCTGACCGTCGCACAGGAACAGTATTTACAATCCTGACCGTTTCTGAGAGAGACGTTTACAGAAGCAGGCATTTCCTGATCGGAGCGTTTACAGATAAACTGCACCGATACCACATCGTTGAATCGTTCGGAGGGTCAGGGAGTTTCAGGGCAAGTCCGGCGTTACGGATGGGGCATTCGCGCTTACACGGGCGAACAAAATGTCTCCCAGCAGAGACGCGCTTCGGATCAACGAGCCCATTCGCGTATGCTGACGAAACTTAAAAACTCGCGCTTTTGACAGCGGTTTATGGACGTGACAGAAAACAAACAAACAAACACACAAAATTTGTGCGAATTTATTTATTTATTTATTTATTTATTTATTTATTTATTTATTACAAAATGCGAATTTTAAATCCTTTTACACTGTATGTTGTACACATGATCCATTTGTAAAAAGGCTCATATGTAGAACATGAAAGAAATTTTTTTTTTTTTTTTTTTTCTTTTAATTTGTAAATATTTCTCGTTTTGGGAATAACTCATTAGGAACAAATCCGCCGTTACGGATGGTGACGTTCTTCCGTCAGGGAGTACTCCGCGTATTTGATGTATAAACAAGGCTGTTTTCACCATAATCCAACTAGAGACGTTAAATACGGTGAAACAGGAGTCAAAGACATGAGTAAACATTTAAAAAGTGCTTTATTTTTCCATGGTAAGCTTAATAGGCAAATTAAGCGTATCTGGAAACACTTTTCACTAATCGACACCACCGTGCGGTTTAACGCTCAACTCTGATTGGTCAGAAGGTGTACCGCTCGGGCGGTAGTTCGGACTGTGACACGAATATAGGTTACTGCGCTTGTTCTAATGCGTGTGTTACTGTATCTATAGTAACCGCTCGTACGCAGTGATTTGTACGGAGGACGCTCCGCATAAATCGAAGACTTATAATAAACCGATTTTTTTTTTGCGTGTGTGTTTTGTGTTGTTGTCGTGTAACGAAGTGAAACGTGTGATCGTTGATGTGGTGACGTTTTCGTCAGGAGACGTTTATTTAACATTTATGGATGGAGTCTCAGTTGGAAGTGCTTCGTGACAGCTTTTCCAATGGAGGTTACGCTTCCCAGGTTTCTGTGTTTATTTTCCGAGAGAGAGAGGGAGAGGGAGAGGGGCTGGTGAGGGAATGACTGTGAATTGCGACTATAAATAGGTAATAACAGGAACTAACTTGTCTCTCGGACATTCCACGACATTAAATCTAACTATACACCGTTAAAAAGGCACGATGTGTCGTTCGTTGATAAATAAAACGTTTGTAATCATCGTCAAATCGCTGTGGTATAAGGAGAATAACTCACTAAAAACCGTGCTTTTATGCTAAAGTAATGCATCTTAGGGAAAAATAGGAACAATAAGGAAGTTACAATAACCCGGGTGCATAAGTGTGCACACCATTTTATAACTGGGGGTGTGGCTGTGTTCAGAATGAACCAATCACGTTCGATCTCATGATCAAAAGTAATCATCATACATGAAATGATTCTGATTAACTCCTCACTGTCGAAAGGAATCGATCAGGAGAGGGGTTCAAGAAAATTTCCAAAACATTAGATGTAACATGGAACACCGTGAGGGCCATCATCAACAAATAGAGAAAACGGAGCACTACGGTGACATCACGTAGAACAGGACGTCCCTCCAAAACGTACAAAAGGTCAAGATAAAAACGTACCCGGGAGGCTGCCAAGAGACCAACGACAACATTAAAGGAGCTGCAGGAATATCTGACGAGTACTGATTACTCTCTATAGCAATCTCTCGTACTCTTCACATGTCTGGGCTTTGGGGTAGGGCGTCTAGACGGAAGCACTTTCTCACGAAAAACATCCAAGCTCAACTGAATCACCACAAACCGCTTGGCAAAATGTGTTATAGTCTGATGAGACCAGTTCCTAAAGGTATAATAATTCCATAAGATGTGTTTGGAACCACATCACCAGAAGAACACTACACCCACGGTGAAGCATGGTGGTGGCGGCGGCATTGTGCTTTAGGCTTGGCAGAAGTCAGGCTTTTATCACGGTGGAGGGAATCGTGAATATTTGTTTGTTTGTTTGTTTTTAGTTTGCTTTCCCCAAAATGATTCGTACTGTATTTCACTTGACTTTATAAGTTGCAATTTCACAATAAAGGTGGAAACACCTCTGACATCAAAAACCTGCCATTTTAACAGGGGCGTGTAGACGTTTTGTTTTTTTTTAATATCCACTGTACATACAAGCGCCGATAAGAAACGCAAACACACTGCCCCGCCAGAGCTTCTTAGTTCTCAGTCTCCATTGTTTCTAGAGCGTATCCCAAAGGCTGGTGTTTTTTTTAAAAGGAGCTCTAAGAAGAATTCTTACTTTAAAGCTACAGTTCTCCAGGAAGCACATCGTGTAGCCAGATAGCACGTTGATTAGCGAGTGATCCCGCAGAAAATAAAACCTCCGGGCTAAGTCGCATACCAAACACGACGACGTAACGAGCTCTATAGGGCGAGACGTATACGTTATTTCATTTCGCATTCATGTGAACGTTTACTCATGAACCTTTTGGTAAAACCGAGCACCGCTCACCAGGAGGGAAAAGATATGTCGATATTTACGCAGAGAGCGTTCTCCGAGAACGTTCAGAACCGCACTAGGAAGGAGGGAAATTTGTGAATTTAATCGTTTCTGTTTCTAATAAGTTTTCCCTGGCTGCACTGTCATTATTTTCTTGCACAAGTAGACGTGCTGGGAGAATATCGCTGCTGAAAATGGAACATTTTTAATTGAATTCTGCGCAAATGAATGAAACGGACCCGGTGACTTCGTTCGTTTTGCAGAACGAGATTCAAAGCTCCCGGTCGGTAAAACGATCCCATCTTCCCGGCGCTAGTAAAAGCGTATCATCGAGAAGCGTTTCCTCGGCAACGCTCTCACGCTGTCCTGTCGTGTCATATGATCGTCCTGATGAAGAAATAAACGTCTATCAGACGAACAGCAAACTCGAATCACAACAGCACAGTTTGATCTATTAATGGTGTCTTGTTATGTGCTGCGTCTGAGAATAGGGCTCATTGTTCGGGAATGAAGAATTTATGGCTGCCCCCGCACTGGATGGAATAAACGATGCTGTGAGATTAGTGGAGCATTGTTTTGCTTTCTAACACATTCATTGTGAGTAAAACAAAGGAATCTCGGCGCTCGGCGAACGAGCGCGTTTTACAGACCGTTTAGAGACGACACGTGCAGCTCGGCTTTCGTACGGCCAGCTCTAATAAAATTCGAGTTTTAACGCGGATTTCATCCGGATTGATTCAGGTGAGGCAGATGTTGGTGCTTCGAATATATATATATATATATATATATATAATATATATATATATATATATATATATATATATATATATATATAATATATATATATATATATGTGTGTGTATATATATGTGTATATATATAATATGTATATATATATGTATATATATATGTATATATATATATATATATATATATATATATATATATATATATATATATATATATATATATATATATAATTACAAGGTGTACAGATGTTCTGAGCGTGACGTACACTACCGGTCAAAGGTTAAACACACTTGTTCTTTATATTTATTATTTTCCCCACATTTTAGAATAATAATAAAGTCATCAAAACATCTGGAGTAACACCAATGGAACTATGGCAATTATGTTGTGATAAAAAATCCACAATAAATCTAAATAATTTTGTATTTTAGCCTCTTCAAAGCAGACGTGCTTTTCGCCGAGAATTTCCTGAAATGTATTCTCGGCGTTTTCTCACCCGATTTCTTGAGGAATTTCCCCGAGATGATTTTTAAACTGTATTAAAGGAGTTCACGCCGACGCCGGACTCTCATCGGCTGCTTTTCGGAATATTTCCCTCCGAGCCGTCCGTTTAAAACGAGCTTTTTGTAAATAAAATGTCAGTTTTCTAACGAAAGAAACGAACACGTCGACGCGATTATATTCCTGTCTACGACACCGATTTCACACGTTTAATCTCACACCTTCAGATCAAAAGCTTTTTAACATCGTGAGAAACGTTTCGGTCGAGTGTCCGCAAACTTTCGACCGGCAGCGTGAGTCAGGAATTAAACAATTAGGGACGTGTTGTTAAAGGAAAATAATCAGCAACGTGGTGGTGTAGCTTACCGAAGTGTTTTTATTCCTTTTATACTACGACAAATTGCCATAAAATTTGTTTTTTTTTTTTTTTTAAAAATTCATTAAAGAATGTTTTTTATCCATCGTGTTACCAAGAAACCACAAAGCTCAAATTCCCCATGACTTCCCTGTGAGGGAAAACCTCCTGACTGTTACAAAGCACTGACACCGGAGACTCCTTCCATAAATGTTAAATAAACAGGCCAATCACTTTGCGAGGCCAAAGAAATACCTCAAAGAAAGGTTTGACTATCTATCTGTTTCCTGCTGTCTTTAAACTGCTGAAATTTGTCACTAATTTTAATTTATAAAAACGGTGCGGAACAAATCCAAACTCGCCGCGTGACCAGACGCTCAACCCGAGCACAGCCGAGCTGTCGAGGACAAACCTGGAATCGCAGCATTTATTCTTTTTTTTTTTTTTTAGCGCTCGTCAGTTAGCCTCGAGGATTGAAAGGTCACAAAATGGCCGCTGTAGTTTCTCTCCTGTAGGATCTGCGCTGCTTTCATGCTAATCGGTGCTTCAGAAGGTTAATTAGAAATTTAAATTAGGAAGTAGATTAGTTGTTTCCCTGTAGCCCTTGAGCAGCAAGTCCGTCCACAAGAGCTGTGGTTTAGGTAACGGCTTTAACGCTTATACGGTTAGAGATGAGAAACGAATATGTTTTTTTTTAATAATAATAATAATAATAATGATAGAAATCTGTTGTTTTTTTTTGTATAGCGTTGGTCAAGTCGGCTGGTCAGTTCAACCCTAGATGACGACTAGCCTGATGTTCCTGCATTTCTCTTTTTATTCTGTAGCGTCACTGCTTTTTAAGAGAGAGCTCTGTTTTTCATCCAAATGATCCTCGGTTGCAGCTCATGATGGATGACGGGACACAGACCTGACCGGGCATGCTAGCTCGGGATTAGTTCCTACTCCAGCGTTCCACCCCTAACGTTTTAGTCAGAAAATATGCGGAGGAGCTCACAATTTGTCAAAATCACCGCCGATTTTTACTCGAGACGAGTCACGTGACCTCATCGCGGCTCGCGTTCGGCCAGATTCACGTGCGTCGGACACGGGTACAGCTAAAAGTTCTCGTTTACCAACAAACATCACCGTGAAAGACCGCGCACGACTATTCCGTGCAACTGCGATTCCGCCAATTCAAGCAGCTGCAGAAAAAAATAAATAAATAAATAAAACTGACTGCAGTTGGAAATGAAAGCAAAAAAAGGAGTTTGGATTTGGCGCTTTATCGCACCATGCTCATTTTGCATAGAATTGAGAACTCGCGCGGCGCTTGTCACGTCGTCGCCGAAATCGCGGCTCCTCGTCACGTGCGCGCACACAAAAAGGACAGTCGCTCCGTCACCGCTGCGTTGGAGATTTCTCACCTAGGGACTATACTCATTTGCAGATTTGACTTATTTCCCCTTTAACTCCTTGTACACAGCCGTTTAGTCACGTCCCGATCACCTTATTTCTCCTCCGAGTGAGCAGGCTTGTTTGCTTTAGGTGGACTGAGAGGAAACACCCTACTTGGCTCGGTCCGCTGACCTCCAGAGGGTTGTGGTTAGCAGTGGAAACACGGCTCTGAGCCCTGCCGCGGCTCCAAAGCAAGAATTTCCAGAGTCAATAAAGAACTTCTGGAAAGCAGATAAGGTCCATGGCTTTTTTTTTCCCCCCGCTCTTTTAATTCAGCGCAGATGAAGAGGATCAGTGGAGATGGAGATGCAGGCTTGTGTGTTCTTCCATGTTCAGTGATCTCTGGCTTTAGCTTCAAAGCGTTAGTGTAGCGTATAGTTCAAGGCCGGTTTCTTGTTATTTGGACCGACGGTCCTTTCGATCAGTTCTAGCACCGTTCTTTGTTCGGTCCGTCCGTGCACAGTGAAATCCCTAGTGTTGGATTAACCCCCAGAGTGTTTATATGACTCCAGTGGACTCGTATAAACACTGCAGGGTGTGAATTCAACACTGGTGATTTTGCTGTGTGGGATAATCCACTCCACGTCTTGCTGTTCAAGAAAAATAATCAAAGACGGGACGGTGTGACGAAGCGGAGTTACTGTAACGCTAAACAAGTCCCTGTGAATAAGCTGTCGCTATAGGAACCGTAACGTATTAGAACGAGAGCACGGATGGAAACCTGTGATTGGCAGCTGCACTACTGTCGGAGCTTCTAGGGAATGAATCGACACCTTCCGACATTTCTCTCACTCTGACCTCTTTAATCAGAATCAGACGGTCCGATCTCCGCTCTGGGAGTGTTTACTGTTCTCCGTCGTGCTTTTCGCTCCCGTTCTTGGCTCCACACGCTGACCTCATACAGCAACTATGCGATCTCCACGAACGCTGGCTCCAAATCAAACGCTTCCTTTGACGTGTACGGCCTTATTGTGCCACGGCCGTAACCACCACGCAGCCTTCGTTTGTTTATTTCCTTTCTTTATACGTGTTTAGCTGATGAAGATATGGAATTTTTTTTCAGAGGAAGACGTGAAATGATACAGTAACATGAACACACGCGCACACACACACACATATTTATATATATATATATAGTGTGTGTGTGTGTCGGGGAGCATTATCCTGCTGTGTTAGGGAACACCGTTGCCATGAAGGGGTGTACATGGTCTACAATGATGTTTAGGTAGGTGGGACGTCTCAAGGTAACGTCCACATGGACGCCAGGACCCAAGGTTTCTCAGCAGAACATTACCCAGAGCATCACACTTCCTCCACCAGCTCGCTTTCTTCCCCTAGTGCATCCTGGTGCCATGTCTTCCCCAGATAAGCGACACACACACACACACACTCACACCCGGCCATCCACCGTTATCAGACCAGGCCACTTTCTTCCATCGCTCCATGGTCCAGTTCTGAAGGTCCACTGTAGGAGCTTTCGGTGGTGTACAGGGGGTCAGCATGGGCACTCTGACCGGTCTGCAGCTACGCAGCTCCATACGCAGCAAGCTGTGATGCTCTGTGTGGTCTGACTCCTTTCCATCACAGCCAGCGTTAACTTTTACAGCCATTAGTGCTACAGTAGCTCTTCTGTCGGATCGGATCAGACAGTCTAGCCTTCACTCACCACACGCATCACTGAGACTTGGGCTCCCATGACCCTGTCACTGGTTCTCCGGTTGTTCTTCCTTGGACCACTTGTAGTAGGTACTAACCCCTGCATACCGGGAACACCCCACAAGACCTGCCGTTGCGTGCAGACGCTCTGACCCAGTCGTCCATCCATCACAATTCGGTTCTTGTCAAAGTCGCTCAGATCCTTACTTCAAGTACTGACTGTGCGAGAATTGACCCTTTAGTAATAAACAAGGTGTTGCAGTTTGTTCATGTAATATTGAAAGCACGATCGAATACGTTTAATGGACAACATGCATTAAAAAAAAAAAAAAAAACGGATTAAATACACGTGCAGTCAAAGATTTCCGAACACGTGGACTGTTTTATTAGTTTAGTAGTTCCACCACTATTGGGAGTTAAACGAGAGAACAATTAATCAGGCGCTCCATCAAATCAATAAATCTTCGCAGTAAGGACTTGTGAGACTCTTTTATGATCTTTATTATGACTGCTTTATTAAAGGTGAGAGCCACTTGTTCGGTGAAGCCATTACTGTAAGATCCTGTAAGGGTATCATCATAAAAATGTCACGGTGGTGCAGCAAGTAATGTTGTGTGAGTGTGTGTGTGTGTGTGTGTGTGTGTGATGGACTGGCATCCCATCCAAGGTGTTATCCCGCTTCACTCTAAGAGTTCCCTGGGTAGACTTCGGATACATGGCAACCCTGACCAGGATAAATCGGATACTGAAGATGAATGAATCATGATCACAAAAAAAAAAAAAATACAGGATTTGGATTAAATACACAATATTTGTTCTTGTTTTGGAAAAAAGTAGAAAGAAAGAACGTTTGCACTCGAGGGGGAGGGCATCATGTGATCTCTGTACTTTTCACTCTTCATTACGCTCTGTTTGTCTCCGTGTGTGTGTGTGTGTGTGTGTGTGATGTTGTTTTCCAAGTGCCTGCTTTTCCATGAGAACACCTGCGCTCCGAGGCCTGACGTTCGACTCCCAGTGTGTGTGTGTGTGTGTGTGTGTGTGTGTGTGTTGTTTACTGAGAAACAGGACAATGCTGCTTTTGATCAGATTCCGTTGTCACTGACTCGGATCTCGCTCCGTCTCTCCGTCATTCCGTCCCTCTGTTCTCAGCACTGACTGGAGGCATCTTTCCGATCACGTCCCATGTTTACAGGCATTTCTCGGGTTTCGATGCTTGAGAGAGAATTAACCGGAGCGCAATCTTCTTGGGGAGCAAACACGACGCAAAATGCTGAACATCCTGATTTCTTCGCTGGTGGATGCAGATCGGAAAATGCGCTGGAAGACGAAAGAGCGCCTCGTCTCTCTGGTAAAGTTCTGATTCCGGTTTCTTGTGCCAAGGATGCTGCGGTCCTACGGTTTCTGTCCGGCATCCCGGAGTCAGACGTTTCTGTTCGACTTTGAATGCAAATGGAGCTGAAATATCTGTAGCTGTCTGTAGAAATGATAAATATCTGTGGAATATTAGTTACTTTTAAAACTATTTGACAAACCACTCTCTCTTCGTTTTCCTTTCTCTTAATTATATAAGATTATTAAAGTCCGAAGCCGTTAGAATGTTCTACATTTCTGCATAGATATGATCTAAAACATCATCAGATTTTCACACAAGTCCGGAAATGATCCAGTAGTACATATCTGTGAGGGGTAAAAGTTTGTGAACCTCTAGGATTAGCATTTTAGGTTAATTTTCCTTCGATTGTTATGTGGAATTACATGATAATAACTAGATAATGCTAGCTGCTAACAAGGAGCTAGCGAACGATAGAAAGAAGGTAGAAAAAAATGAAGATTTTAAAAGGAAAAAAAACTTGAAAAGAGTAAGAAAGAGAGATTGCAAGATTTTTTTCATTTTTTTATTTTATTATTATTATTTTTTTTAAAAGTGAGACCGGAAGAAGAAAGAGATTTTAAGAGAGAAAGAGAAAGAAATACATTTTGAAGGAAAGAAAGAATTTTGAAAAAGATTTTAAAAAGGCAAAAGGAAGAAGAGGGATATTTTGAAAAGAGAAAGAAAGAATGAAACGAGATATTTTGAAAGAAAGGAAGATGGACAGACAGCTAGAATGAAAAAAAGAAAGAAATTCTTAAAAAGAAGAAAGGAAGGAGAAAGAGATTTGAAGAGTGTAAAGAAAGTAAGAAAGAAAGAAAATTCCAAAAAAAAAAGAAAAAAAGACAGAATGAGGTTTTAAAAAAGAGCAAAAGTAAGGAAGGGGAGAAAGAAAGAATGCGCCGCTCACTTAAAAGCGGTTTATTAATTTTTCTTTTCAAGCGTCATTTTTTTTTTTTTTTAAACAAAAAATTAAGCAAAAGGATCTGCTTGTGTAATGTGATTCATTTAAAATGTAAAATTAGTGAAATATATTCAAGATGGTTTTTCACACACACACACACACGCGCACACACCCCCACCCACACACACACACACACACCATTTCTGACCCTGATGACGGTATCTGACCTCATCCTGTGAGCTCCGTTTCATCCTGTTTCTGTGAATTATTCCAGAAGTGCTGATTTAGGGTCCGCTTCCTGCCTTATTACGAACTCACAGAACACGTGGTCACAAAAGCAGATGCTGAATGCTGAGCTCGTGTTCTTTCTGTAAGGACAATGCGGATTGTCCGTGACATCCTGAAGTCCGTCTCTCAAGCCGAAAAGTAGTCTGTACGGTAAATAACGTACCGTCAAGACCGTTCCACTGCCGTAGTAATAGCGAGAGCTTGGAGTCTTTCAAACAGAAATGCATGTCTCTGATTGGTTCACAATGTTTCTCACCAAAGCAGCTGGTAGCCAATAAAATATGATTTAAAAAAGAATCGAAACTTATACGAACATAAACATGTTATATAGTCAGCTGTACACGTGTTATGTTAACCATCCACAAATACGTCAGACATGTGAAATCCCCTAAAATCCTAGCTAAGTCTTTGTTTTTCGTCTTCTCGCTTTCAGAGATTATCTTTGTTAACGTTGCACGTCTGAGGTCGAGTATCAAATACGACTCAGATTGCGACTTTAATCAGAGAACATGAGGTTCAGGGCAACCGAAACAGCCTTGAAATGTTTATTCAGTTCAGACTGACGAGAATAGCTGGATTTGATGAATTGTATCATTTTAGTATTAGCCGTATGTGCACCGTTTTCAGAAACACAACGTCTTCTTTGGGCTCTTCACGTTTGTTGTTCAACAAAGGTTGGAGAGCCACACACAGAGAAGAGAAGAGAAGAGAAATCTTTTCCTCCTTTACACCATGCTTATCTTGGAGATCTCTGTGCAGTTTCTGTAACCCCGGAGACGCCGTATTTGTTTGTGAAAAGGAAACGAGATTATTTTGTGCGCTGAACAAATAATAAAAGCGTATAAGGAGCTTAAGTGTCTCGCTGACTGACTGACTGATGGTGATCCTCGGAGGCTTGTGATATTTTATGCTTTGCTTGTGTTACGTTCTCATACGAGATGACATTTTATAGTGCAGAGCCACGGCCCATGTTGTTGAGCTTAAAACAATGCGAGCTAGGTTCTGAGCTCCGCTTCATCCTGTGGGTGGGGGTCCGGAAAACCATAGGAAGTAGTCTGTAAGCCAGCGATGGGCCGTTAGGTTTCCCGTGTGGTCAGTTATAAGCCGAAAATCAGAGAGAATGCAGTGCTTCATCACATCAAATCGTTTTCCTTAAACAGTAAATGTTGCCTTGATACATATAAAGTTCACCGCGTTGTAGATAGGGGAAAGGTCGTTTAGAATTTAGTGACATGCCCTAGAGCCACGGGGATAAACTGTAAATCTGACAAGACAGTTGAAGTATCCTTACTGCTAACCAGGAGTGCATGGAGAGGTGAAATGGCTCGGTGATGGTGGTAATGGTGACGGTGGAGTGTTTTACGTTTTCACCAGTATCTCAAACCATGAGGCTTTCCGTCGATAAAGCCACACTAATTTGCCATTTGGACCGTTTCATTGCGCCTACTTAAATATCGAGATCGTTCAACTGTCTAGCCAAACCGCAAAACTCCGCTTGGGTTTTAAGTGCTTAACCTTCCACAACTGTAGTCTTTACATCTACAGCATAGCACGAACAACTTTGCAAATACTTTTTGCGTTTCTGCGTCGTACAGGTGTTTGGTAAAAATGGCAGAAATGAACTCAAAATCAAGCAAACGCCGCGATATTCAGAGGAGCTTGCGAATTTTCAGAATTACCCCAGGTTTTCCGCAGATTCGGACCGAGACGCGCCGTTTGACGTCTTCGCGACGTGCATTGAGGCAAAGCCTTCTTCGATTCGTGTGCGTGGAACATGAGTACAGCTAAAAGGTCTCATTTACCAACAAACATCTCTGCGAAAGAACGTGCGAAACAATCACATGCGATTTCGCCAATTGAAGTAGTCCCACACACACACACACACAAAAGCGCAAAAATCTTTGCATGTTGCATCGCAGATTTTAGAGGGGGGGAAAGCCTGATCAAAATTAAGCATTTTGACCACAACAATCATAACAAAATAAATAAATAAAAAACCCTCTGATTAAAATCCTGTACGGACTGAAACGTGCAACACCTCATGAACGCCTGGTGCTTGGGCCCCGCGGATCGCTGCTTAAATCTGCCATGTTTTAGTGTTTCGTGTTCTTGTTTAAATCTTAATAATATTTTTAAGCCTTACTGATACTAATGTGCATCTTAACGGCTTATAAAGTCGTCCATTGCTTAATCTGAAACTGAAAAATGTTGATTTCATTTGAACATACTAGTTGATTTGGGTTCTGGGTGTGATGTGGAAAAAAAAAGAAAAGAGGAGAAAATATACAAGGGGTTCGGGGGGGGGGGGGGGGTTGATGGGGTGTCTCCAAATTGTCTAGAAGTTGCTGGATTGTAAAGAATATAGCTTAGAATGCGAAAACGAGCAGAAATGTCGCATGAGTCCATAACTTGTTCTTCCCATCGCTATTCTCCATCCCATCCGTTCCCGTGTTGGTACATTCCACTGGACTTGTATACAGAGAGTTGTAGTGTTTACCTAGGTGATCGTTTCGAAAGGAAAATCTATCTTTATAAAATAATTACTCAGCCGATACGAATTTCAGTCATCACTTGTACTACTGATAATCAATTTATGAGCGTCGGGATTGGTTTAAATAGCGATTAGGGCTGCCCTGATTTCCAAGCTCCCCCCTCGTGTCCGGGTGAAATGGAACGGTCCGTTCCAGGCAGGCAGGCAGACATGTCATGGCTGTTGCTCGGAGAGGTGAGGGAGGGAGAGAGAGGAGGAGTACGGATAGAGGTGTAGAGAGTCTCAGGAGAGAAACACTCGCAAACACAGCACTCCTGCGCGTCCTAAACATCCTCGGGTTGTAGTTTATTCACCGCTGATTTGTGTTTTGTGTTTGATTTTCCTTTAAGGGGATTAATAATACCCGTACAGCGTGATCTTACGGCAGTACAGAAGTTTGCGTGTTTATGAAAAACGCGCCGCCCCTGATGGTGAA
Source organism: Ictalurus punctatus (assembly GCF_001660625.3). NCBI lineage: Eukaryota > Metazoa > Chordata > Actinopteri > Siluriformes > Ictaluridae > Ictalurus > Ictalurus punctatus. The sequence goes on from NC_030442.2 coordinate 16,631,584, forward strand.
CTTTGGACTTTTGGTTATTTATTTATTTCGATTCGGTTTCGCTAACATGTCCACGGAAGGGTGAAGGGACAGAGGAATAAAGACGAGTTTGCCCGGAGCTGAGGGCTGCTGGGCAGGACACAGGAAACTGGAGGAAGTTTTCCAGCCATCACTGGCTTTCTATCAGTGATATATTCACTGGGAGGGAGGAAGGGATCAAAATGTCGGCCAAAGCTGCTGCAAATAAGGTAGGACACATTATTTACACCTTGTCCGGATCAACCTGTCGGTCGGTGTTTTGTCGATTTGATGGGGGATACTCCCACGATTGAACACCACGGAATGGTGAAATGCTTGTTTTCGTTTTGTTTTCTTTTTAACCTTGTAAACATCTGTGAACACATCTGTGTAAAGTTAAACACTGAAGTTAAACACTGCATGTTTGTTTCTCTGCCAGATCCGCGGCGGTGCTGATTGTTGATGTTTTGTCGCGGAACTTTCTGGAATATTTCGTGGTTCGTTTGGTTGTTTTTTTTTTTTTTGTTTAGGCTTTTGGTTATCAGGAAAGGTGAATGGTGTGTGTGTGTGTGTGTGTAAAAGTTTAACACGGGTCACTGTTGTCTGTGGCCCTGGGCTACAGGTTAACAAGGTGTCATTGCTTAATGATGCTCCATTACGGCTTGTGTGTGTGAACTTTTTAACCATGGAGGTCGTTCAAACTTAATTAGTGACTGCTCAAAGGAGGGGAAAAAGTGTGTGTGTGTGTGTGTGTGTGTGTGTGTGGGGAAGGAATAGAAAGCAGGAACACTTTCTCACTGTGTTTATCTTTGCCCGTTTGTACTAGCATGTATGCACAACAAACCTACTTTTGCTCATTTAACACGTATGAAATGCAACGTAACGTCCGATTAACTTGGTTTTTCGTCGAATTGAGCGTTAAACTCGATCAGAGAGAGCGTTATAAACCTGCAGCTCTCCGAAAGAATTTCCTTATATATTATAAAATATATTCGGTAGAATGAATTGTTTTTTTTCTCTCTCTCGACGCACAGTGACCGTTTAAAAGTTAAGTGTGCGCGTGCACGGCTGCGCGTTCACGCGGAGAGTTGTGATTGCAGCGAGCACGCGCGAGGCCCCCCTTAAAATAATTTTTTTTTTTTTAATTGACACCCCCCCCCCCCCCCCGCCATGATTTATAAACCAAACCAAATGAGAATGTGAGATATGCGTGTGGAGAAGTGTGGATTTGCTCTTCAGGTTTGGTCAGTTTCTCTTGTTGAAAGCAAAACATTCAGGATGATGAAACTCAACCCGCAAAAATTCAACCCCGAGCTTATTAGATAAGAACTGAGTGTCAGGGGGTTGGTTGGTTTTATTTATTACTACTAATCTATATTGATTGCGTAAGTACTCTGCATTATATTGTTGTTGTTGTTGTTGTTGTTGTTATTAGGGGGCCAAGCACAGAAGGTGTGTAGACACCCTATTGTTGTTTTATCTCTTCTTCTTTCTGGACGTCTGCGGCGGCCCATAGAACCGTCCAGTAAGTTGTGAAATTGGGGAAGGTCTAAGGAACATTCTGACCAAATTTGGGCCAAGTGCGAACGCTCTAGTGTGAACGTCGGGTCAAATGTGGGCCTAATTTGGAAGTACATTTATCGTCCTAACTTTTGAACCAGCGTCCCTGGATCCTGTGGGTCGAGACGAATTCAATGCAGCCTGTGATGACTTTCCATTAAAGCCAGAGGTCAGTCGGGTTCGGAGAGCTAGCAAGTAATCGACTCGCGTCGATAAAGCAAATGTTCTCCTCATTGCTCATTGTCTGAACCCATTTCACCTCTGGCTTTAATGGAAAGTCATTACATAAAAGTCAAAAATACAAAACTGTGTGCTTCATGCAGCCCCAGAAACACTTTCCTTTAACCCCAGGTGCACCCACTTATTCATTTCATTATACTGCCACCCAAAGGTTAACCATAGTATTACAACAAAATGGCTCCTACACACCCAGTGACATACATTTTCCGCCATCTTGGATTTTTCAAGAACTCCATTTTTTTTTTTATCTTTCCTTTCGCTACTCCTCCTACAAATTTTGTCCGATCATCGTCAGATTTGGCGCACGTCATCTTCGGCATAAAGCCTTGCCAAATAATATCGAACGCTCCGAACGGTTTGCCCGTCACGGGCTGACGAATCTGACAGCAAAGCCGCCAAACAGGAGGCATGGCTGTGTCTCGACAACGACGTCGTGCACCGACACAAAACTTGATCGGCATGCCAGGACCAGGACCTGGCCGCTTATTGGTCAAAAGTAACAATTACATTTTTAATTAAAAAATGCTCTTCTTCTTATGTGAGGAACATTCACACACACCCGCAAATTGAACCCAGGATTGTTAGACAGAACTAGTCTCAAGGTTTAACATTTATTACTACAACTTTTATGCATACACTGCAGTTACATCAATAATAATAATAATAATAATAATAATAATAATAATAATAATAATTGGATGTCTTTTCGGATGCTGTGTGTACGTCTTTAAGGCTGACCTGACCCAATTGAGCGCCTTCACTAACGTGACACGGATTATTTATTCTTTTTAAATGACTTGTTCAACATTATATGACGCATGTGTACGGACATTACGAGGGAAAATGAAGCTTGGAAGATCATTAATGCCTGTGGCGAGCGTTCCGAGATGTAGAGAAGAGTCGCTTTAAACATATTTTTAAAAGTGTTACCGGCGAATCGTCTCGCTATCCCGTTATCGGTTTAGTTTTTAAAACTCGGTAGGTTTCCGTTATTAATCGGTTCGTAATCGTTGCCCGGATTCATGTCGTCCTTCTCGGATTTCACCTACCGACGCGATTAGCTTGTATCGGGCGAGACAAACCTCGGATCCTTCAGCGAGACGTTAAATAGTAGTTGCGTCGCGCGAGACGTTAAATAGCACTTGCGAGACGTTTTCCGGACTCTTGACACAAAATTCTCCGTTTCAGGCGGTGTGATTCAGATTACACAAATAAGTGATCACCAAACTATTTTTTTTTAAAGTATATATTTTTTAAAAATATAAAACTACAACTTGTACATCTATGTTGTGATGCGTGTCGCGATTCGTAGAAATATCGTGATTTTTATTACATTTTTTTTTTGCCATCTTGTCCCACTCCTAATGATCAGCTACTCGGGCACTTTATCTCCACATTCCACGCTCGTCTCGGTCGCGGGCCTTTCTTATCAGTCTCACACACACACACACAATCCACCAAATCTCTCCCAAAAATAGGTAGAACAGATAGAGGTCTATAGAACCCACGACCTAACTCAGAAGGATCTTTTTAATACTCAGGATATGATGCAGTTAATTTTAGGAGTAGATGATTTCAGGGGAAGTAATCCTCCTGGTCCTCTTTATTTATTTATTTCTTTCTTTTTAAATTATTATTGTTATTTAAATCTAAAGTGCCCTGCATCCTGCTGTAGAGGAAGTGTGTGTGTGTGTGTGTGGTTTTCTCTGGAAAAAGGACACGTATGTGTAAGTAAACACGGCAGAACGAACGCCCGTCACGTCCGAGTCGTGGTCATCTCCGTTAGTCGTGTTTTGAAGCAGCAAGTGGATTAATGTAGTGGTGCGACCTGCATGGAAATGAATCTGTTTAATATGGAGGAGTGTATTCAGTGGCGTCGTCCTCCCTTCCTCCCTTTGTAGAGGAACACGAAAGCCAGCAAATGTACGTATCGACACTCTAAATAGGTCCGGAGCGGCGAGGGAATCATTTTTTTGGCTTTTGTGCTCAGTGTGACGCGAGTTTATGTCGATGTGAATACGTATACGTCGTGTACGTCTCCTGTCCCGTGTCTTCTGTCTCCGAGACGCTTTTGTAAAGATTGGAAATGATGATGCAGAAAAGCAGCTCGAGTGCCCCTGTGCCAAGGACACTCCAACGGTTCCCATGGTGAGCAGAGGGCAGAGCCTGCTCTGGGGTGATGGGCCTGACGGTGCAGCTCCACGACTGGCCCTACGCACTGGCGGTGCAACTGCGGAAGCCGCGTTGCGACCCGACGCCCAGTCACGTCGCGTCCGACTTGCCGTTAGATTCCGATTCGCAGGTCCGAGACGAGTCCGAGTCAATAAAGAAAACGTCCCGAGACCGTACTCGAGTCCCGCAGCCCTACTTTTAGGCCGAAATAAATGTGCGTTATAACGCTGGTTGATGGAATGGAGAAGGAGGACACCGCGGGCGGGACATGGAGAAAATGGAGTCGTTTGTTTATCGAGTCTCTCGTCAGATCAATCCCAACCTCTCGCTGTCCGGCTCGCTCTCAGGTCAGGCCGAGTACGGTCAAATCGGCGAGACTCTCTCCGATCTGCCAAGAGGGAAGGTGCAGACAGTCACTCGTTACCCACCCGTTCTCCGCAACTCCCCCAAGCATCCTCACAGCCAGTGACTGACCGCACCACTGCTAAAAAAAAACGAAGGGTTTGTTACGGAAAGGTTCGATCAGTCAGGTTTGTTTAGCGTGTGGCGCTGGAGGTTTTTGGAAAAGTTGTTCCAGTTGAATCGACTCGAGCTCGATCAGGATTCGGAGCGTTCACATGTTTACATTCTCTTTTATTTTTTTACATTTTTAATAATTACAAATTCACTGAATGGATGCCATTGATTTGACTTTTTTAAAAAAAATAAATAAATAAAAAATTGTACTTTATTTTGCCTAAAGACGAAGATTATCGTCGAACTCAATTTATCACTTTTTTATTTTTTTTTTTTTAAATGTAATTCACTGCTGTTTTGTGTAGTCTTTGTTAGCTAAATTATACATCCTGTATTGTATAAACGTCCTCAAGTATCGTGATGTATTTTTGCCATATCGCCCAGCCTTTTATTTATTTATTTGTTTGTTTGTTTGTTTATTTATTTGGGTACTTGTAAATATAAACCATCACGGATGAATTTTGGTGTGTTATTTGAAGTGTTTTTTGACCCGTTTTAGTCCCTCTATTTTCTGTTGTTTGGCGTGTTGGTGTTTGGTTCAGTTTGGGATGTAAATCTTTCATTTACGTTAATATTTATTAAAAGTCAATATATAGAGATTTGTTTCGTTTTAAAGAAATTTCATGGTACAGTCAGTACAGTTTATTTTTTGCGATGAAGTTCTCTTCTGTTTGTACTTTTTACGAGCGTCGCGTTTTCATCCCGTCCATCGGATATGGACGGGTAGGTACCGCCCAGCTCGGTTATCGGCGTCGGTGAAAATCCACTATCGCTCGGACACTTTTTTTTACGATGATGACTGCTCTCAGTGCCGTCACAGCTGACTCTTGAGGCTCGAGGAGCGCGGTAGCACAGTAGTGACGGTGTAAATACAGCCCTGAGATGATCCGGAGGAGATTACAGACCCCACACAGACGGTATTTAACCCACATCCAGACAGTCTGAAGTGATTCCCGAGTGCCAGTCCGGCGTGTTATTACCGGCGTCCGTGTGTTTACGGTTCTGCTTAATAACGGTGTGTGATTTTCGTATCGGGAGCGCGGAGAGATAATGTTAGTGATTACCGGCAGGATGGGATTGTCGGGTCACGTCTGTGGTGGCGGTGTGTTATTCCCGTACGCGATAATGATGGGAATCGGCAGCGACGTTGTGCGTTTTGTTTGTTTTCGGGATGGAGGTGCGTTCTCTTGTATTCGACTGCCGGTGTTTACGGGTTCTGCCGCGTTGCGCGTTTGGTTTACCTGCTGGACTGAACCGGATTTCCGAACTGGATCCATAAAGCATTCATCTGGTTATGTATTCATCACTTCTTTTGTCCTCGTGAGCGTTTTTGACCTGAATAAACTGTTTATTATTATTATTATTATTATTATTATTATTATTATTATTATTATTACAGCTGTTTCTCCATGTTCATGAGTCTGAGGAAATCCTTTGCAGTCCACGAATAGATGTTTCCGATTCGTACCGAAAGATTTATCGTGTCCTGTAATGGTTTTTTTTTTTTTTAAACGCTTATTGATGTATTTATCGCCCTTTTCCTAAAAAAAAAAAAACCCCCCCACCAAACGGGTTCATACCATTCTGCATATCGTTAATTTCACGTGCTCTCGCTGCACGCGCACATCAGCGGCCGTCATTTCCGCCTCACGTCGCTCGGCGCTGCTTGATTGTCCTATACGTAGCTGACCGGCGGTCGCTATGGTTTCACGCGTAGCGCCATGGTAGCCGCAGAACGTAAATGTAACCGCGCATTTGGTTTAGCGATTCACCCAAAGGAAAATTCGCTCCACAGAGACGCCAACGATCGCTCCAACCTTTCTTCCAAAAGCCTCATATTTCTCCGTGGCGTCTCGTCTCTGTGCACGTTCAACGAGAGGCCGTACACGGCCGATCTCGGGGACCGAAGAAAACGCCGGACCACGCGCGACATCCGATCGGTCCGTGGAACCGTTTTAGCTAAACGTTTGGGTTCGTCACCGTTACCGTCCTGCAAAGTATCTAATTTGCATAGAATTTTTAAAAAGATAATCTAATTTCAGATGTCGCTTTGTTGCTGTCGAGGAAATCGCAGCTTTTTGTGTCGCGTACTCATGGTGGGGGGAAAAAAACCACGAACGATCACCTGACACTGCGAACATCACTGCTAATGTCATTTAGCACATTTGGCACAGTGCCATTTAACCATAAATAGATATAAACTCACGTTTGTCACGTTCGCGTGTCCGTTCATAGCCTTTTAAGTATTCGAATAAACCGTTACGTGAAAGTTAATCGATTGTTAATACGACAAAACTCAGTTCTAGGCCTGCTTCCTGCTGATGCGCAGATATTTCATTATTCCCTCATTTGCATGTTGTAATATATTTTAAGCAAAGTTTTAATGCTAATGGTTTATATATATATATATATATATATATATATATATATATATATATATATATATATATATATATATATATATATATATATATATATATACCTTGACTTGTGCGTCATTTGAAAATAAATAAATAAATAACAAATGGCTTTAAAGCATGTGGTGCCTGGATTTATGAATTATTCATGTTTTACTCATTAGCATAAACATTAACTTTATTAGTGTTGGCTGGGCTGCTGGAATTTTGTGTGTGTGGGGGGAGGGGGCAGGGGGGTAATTAGACGATGTTTTAGTGCTGGAATTGTTCAGCGTGTAGTAACGGCTCGTTAATCGCTCGGCTCGTTGTAAACCTCGGCAGCGTGTGAAAGCTCGGGAATTCCTTTCAGCTGAGTCATGTGATGGTTTGCTAAAGGGGTGTGTGGGGTGGGGTGGGGGGGGGGGCTTGTTTTCCAGTCCTGGAAGTGTTACACAGTGTCCTTGATTTTATTTTGGAAGAGCATGATTTTGGGAGGCATGAATCAGGCTGGGAATTTTAGAGTAGGACCCCCCTCTCTCTCTCTCTCTCACACACACACACTCACACACACGCCCCTTTCCACACCAGGACCTTCTGCTGAAAGGCCTCATTGTTGTACAGTTTAAACACCATTGTGGTTTTCCGTGTGTGTCTCTCATCCCACTTGTAAGGAATTCCGACGCGGGAATACTCTTACGGCTTTATTTTTACGCCCTGCGCATCCCGCTAGTTATTTATCTAGCTTTACGGGTAAAATAACGACCACGCCTCTCCTCCGCCCAGAGTTAGCGTGAGGAATAAAGGCGGACTCTCGCTTTCGTGTCGTTCCCGTCACAGCGGCGTTATAATTCCGGGACGGGAATTCCGCGGTACCGACGGGGCCGTGTGATCCGGATTCCTCTGTCGCTCGATATTCCGAGTTCACCGCTCGTCTTGTGTCTCGAACGCTGTTGGCTGTTTCGCGAGTCGAGTCGGGCGCGCCGTTACTCACTCGCTTCCTGTTTCAAAAGGAAACGTGCCGGCGTACGGAATCAAATCGCGACCCTCGAGCCGATGACTTTTAACAGCTACGCGTAGCTTTTCCCCGGTCGCCTAGCAACAGTGTTTTAACAACTTAAACCACGTGTGTGTGTGTGTGTCTCCCTGTTTTGAAAGCCCAGGATCGTGTTTAAGATCGTCACGTATGTAAACGATATAAACGACGGCAGGTTTTTAAGATGGTCGTAAGCGCGGCGTTCGGCATCGGGGCCTGCGGCTCGGCTGTTATCGGAGAGAGAGAAAAAACCTACGCTGTGCCTCGGCTGCTGCTTATCAGCACATTCCTGGCCTCTGGAAAAGTGTGTGTGTGTGTGTGTGTGTGTGTGTAGATAAGGCTCCGGCTACTCATTGGGTCACTGTAGTTCTGGTTTAAACTCTCTTGTGGCCTCTGGGTCTGCTTATTGTCCCTGACCTGCCACCGCACACTCGAAAGATAGTAACACGGTGCGTGTGCGTGTGTGTGTGTGTGTGTGTGTGTGTTTACGTAAATGCAGAGTG
>NC_030442.2:16645000-16657500 GCF_001660625.3 Ictalurus punctatus
CACACACACACACACACACACCTCGACTGTTTCACACTGCAACACTTCTCTGTGAAGTTCCACGGGGTGTGAATACAGTGTGGGAATAAAAAACAGGGCAGGTCAGAGCTGAAAGTTTTGTCCGTCAAGTTTCCACGTCGACCCGGAAAGTTATTCCGGGACACGCGTCGGACGCGGCATACCCGGCTCGGTATATCCACCTTCCGCCGCATACGTGACGTCACAGAGAGCGGACGATCGATTAATCGACCGATCGGGTTTTTAAACTTGATGATGAAGGAAAAACACAGCACTGACAGTAAAATATTGCTGGACTTAAAATAAACTGTACCGTTGGAATGTACTGTACTTTCTGAAATGAAATATAAATGTTAGTTTATTATTATTATTATTAACTATTAATATGTATTGAAGTAAATAAAAGATATAGATCCAAACTGAAGCAACTCTCTGAATAATAAATAAAGATAGACAACCGAAATGAATTTAAAACAAAAAAAAAAAAAACACTTTAAACAACACGACAAAATTTCAGTTTTTATTTCGCCTCTAGAGGCCGCTCTCGTACTGCACGATGACGGCAGGCGCTTCTAAGCCGCTCCCGCAACAGCCGTTACCGTAGAAACACTAACGCATCAGAGCAAACACGTTGATGTTAATATAAACCTGGGATTTGTTCGAGAACGTTAATCAACACCACCTGACCCGATCGGGATCCAGAATTCGTCGGCACCATGGTGCAAATCCAAATCACCAACGAACACTTTAGCGAGCTGGAAAGCAGAAAGCTTCACCTGAGTGTCTCAGAAATACAGAGAGTCTTCAGTGCAAGATCAAGGTTCTGGGGTTTTCAAAGGGACTCGCACCTGACCTTTGACCCCAGAGCTGAATTCTGCTTTCAGTTCGGGTCTCTGTTCGGCCCCGGACCAAAAAATTTAACATATAAATACACACAGCGGCCCGGCTACATGAAGAGCCTCATTGTTCAGGTGTGTGTGTGTGTGTGTGTGTGTGTGTGTGTGTGTGGAACCACAGATTTCTCCAGACTCCTGTTTCTCATTTTGTTTCTTTTCCCCTAAAAATAGAGTGTTTAATAGTTTTTTTTCCGGACGGCGTGTTTGATTTGGCGTTTGGAGGAAAGAGCTTGCAGTTCCGCGGTCCCTCACGGCGGTCAGTTTGACGAACAATGGCGGATTTTGCGTCCCTACTCGGAATCTTTTCAAGCTGCGCCACTTCATGTGCCTCGAACAGAGAAACGCTGCTTCATCTCGCCGGTTTCAGTTTGGACCTGGATCAGAGAAAGTGAGGTTCCGATCCATGACCCGGGACTCTTTATTTTTTCTGACACATGCACTTTATACTAGGTCCAGGTGATATAATGAGCAAATCAAATGAAATCGACATCAAAACACTGTTTCAAGTAGGTTTTTTTTTATATATATATATATATATATATATAATCTGAGCTGATCTGGCAGTGGGCTCCAGCTTTGGGCAGCAGAGAAGCTAAATTAAAGCCAACATGCTTAGTTTGAACTCTGGATACTTAAAGATCTTCTCATAGCTGGCTCCAGGTTTGAGCAGCGTAGGAGCTAAAGCAGAGCCGCCATGCTTGGGTCTAGATCTAGGGACTTGAACGATGGCCAAATCTGAGATCTTCTCATAGCTGGCTCCAGGTTTGAGCAGCGTAGGAGCTAAAGCAGAGCCGCCATGCTCGGGTCTAGATCTAGGGACTTGAACGATGGCCAAATCTGAGATCTTCTCATAGCTGGCTCCAGGTTTGAGCAGCGTAGGAGCTAAAGCAGAGCCGCCATGCTTGGGTCTAGATCTAGGGACTTGAACGATGGCCAAATCTGAGATCTTCTGCCAGTTGGTTTCAGCTTTGGGCAGCATTGACGCTAAATTAAAGCCACCGTGCTTGGGTCTAGATCTAGGGACTTGAAAGATGGCCAAATCTGAGATCTTCTCATAGCTGGCTCCAGGTTTGAGCAGCGGAGGAGCTAAAGCAGAGCCGCCATGCTTGGGTCTAGATCTAGGGACTTTAAACCTGGCCAAAGCTGAGATCTTCTGCCAGTTGGTTCTAGTTTGGGCAGCATAGTAACTACACCAGAGCCACCATGCTTGGCTCTATAGCTTAGGGATGTATAGATGCCCATATGAGATCATCTCGCAGTTGGATCCAGTTTTGGGCAGCATTAAACCCACCATGCTTGGGTCTAGTTCCAGGTTCTTTAAAGCTGGCCAAATCTGAGATCTTCTAGCAGTTGTTTCCAGCTTTTGGCACCAGAGAAGCTAAACCAAAGGCACCAGGGTTGGTTTGAACTCTAGGGAGCTTAAAGATGCCCAAATACGAGATCTTCTCAAAGTTGGTTCCAGCTTGGGGTGGCACAGAAGTTAAATTAGAGCCTCTATGCTTAGTTTGAACTCTAGATACTTAAAGGTGGCCAAATCTGAGATCTTCTCATAGCTGGCTCCAGCTTTGAGCAGCGTAGCGTAGGAGCTAAAGCAGAGCCGCCATGCTCGGGTCTAGATCTACGGACTTTAAAGATGGTCAAATCTGAGATCTTCTGGCAGTTGGCTCCAGCTTTGGGCAGCGGAGAAAGTAAACCGGAGCTGCCATGCTTGGGTCTAGAGCTAGGCGTTGTCAGCTGACTATGGAGTAGTCGTACTTTAATCTTTGCCCTGGTTTCCAGTGCTGTTTTCTAACACACCCTTGTTGACTTCCTCTCGCCATTTCCCCTCGACTCAACCCTCCGTTACCATCTTTCATGTCGGTCCAGTCTCCGAGTGAAGTTTACCAAACGAATCCCAGGAGACTCGTGCGAGAGAGAGTAAACGGCAAACGTTTTCCGAGACGAGATCGGAGTCCGATCTGGTCTAATTTCAGTTGTTGGACATGAAAAAGATAAATCAGTTTTGCTTGATTACGAGTAGACATCATAATTTAAAAAAAAAAAAAAAAAAAAAAAAAAAACAAGCGTTAAGCACAGTCCGTCTTCATCGATTCGAGTTTATAGCCGTGGTATTATACGGTCTCTGCAGACGTGTCGATAAGCTCTCACACCCCTGAGTGAAAGTATAAGCCTCCAGCGCTGTTATATTATTTATCCCCCCCCCCCCCCCCCCCCCTTCATGGAAGATATAAACTGGGTCATTCTGCTTTGGAGAGCCCGGGAAGAAGCGACATGGAACATCACGCAGAGAAAGATATAAACCAGAAGAAGCGGTCGATGGGGTGCCAATATTTTCTCTCTCTCTCTCTCAGTGAGGGTTTTTTCCCCCCTCAGTATGTAAGGCATTTAATCTGTTAAAGGCCACACGTGTTTATAGGCGAGGCATTTCATGCTAGTACAAATAGGTCAGGGTCTGAGAATACCAAGACTCTAAATATAGTAAGTGCTAGTTCAAGTTCTTGGTGATTTTTGCTCACTTGTACTTCATGTGAAGCCAAAAACAGTCTCATCAATCGTTTCTATTATCACGTGAGCGTTCACGTTTAACCGGGGGACTAATCCGACACTCGGGTGAAACGGGATTCCGAACGGGATACAGCGCGCCTTGGAGACGCATCGCCATCGTAGATTATCTCCGGAGGTGGTCTGGGACCACGCCCACGCCCACGACGACGACAAAACCTCCGTAGCGCGAACGTGAAAACGTCTCGGTCCGTTGGACGGATCGTTGAGATACCATAATCACCGAGAGACTCTCCGCAGCTCGGTCCATCGACACAGGCGATGCTATATAACCAGAGGTGGGCGATTTATAGACTTAAAACCTACATCCCGATATTTTGCGGTGTTTTTTTTTTTTTGTGGTAACGATGTGAAAATGGTAACGTTGAACACGCGTGCATACGGTGGGCGGTGTCTTTGCGTGAGGCGGTGGAACGGCTTTCCACCGGTATTTGACGCGCTTTACAAATCGCATCTGATCTTCTACATCCGAAGCACTTCCATATGTTTTGGGGGTTTTTTTTGGGGGAGGGGGGGGGTAATTCTCCGTCCCGGTCCTAGGGTTTAGAACTCCGCCTTCAAATCAGCTTTGAGAGACCTGTAGATAGAACCGATCTCCGTCACTCCTCCGACGCGTCGTACAGCTCCATCTATTGGGTCTTCCTCGCTTTGACAGCCAGCGTATTATAACTGAAAGGAAACGTCCGGATCATCGATACGTGATGACGGAACCGGATCCGAGCTTAGAGATCGAGCTGTGGAAATCGGACCGTCTGAAAGACGCACGTTATACGCAGGACACACCTCCTTTTCCCCATACAGATACTGAAATGCTGCGTATCAACCGATTTTAAATAAATAAATCAATCAATCAATCAATTTTAGATTGTTTTTCTTTAAGAACTACTAATGATTTTTAAACTCAAGCTAAGCACGTGGCTTAAAGCACGACTTGGACCAAACGTAGACAGCTCTCACACACAAAAATAATGGCTTGCGATGTAAACATAATGATGTAAAAACATCATAAAATCCATCCTAATGAAACTGATGTGAATGTTGTTGGTTGTTTTATTTATGTTGAAGAAGATATGTTCAAATGAAGGCAGTTTAATACACCGCTGCATTAAGATTATAATCTCTCCCTCTCTTTCCTTCAGATTGTCGATTTGTTTGTTTGTTTATTTATTTGTGTGTATGGTTCTGTAGTAGAAGAATGCGGGTTGGAGGAAGTACTTTTTTTTTTTTTTTTTTTTTTTTTAAACATTAAAATGCAGGTTTCTAGTTACGATGCGATGTGGTGATCTTAACTGTACATCAGAGTTCACACACTGTACTCTTTCAATGCATACACTGCATATATATCGTTAAAGTGACCTGTGTGTGTGTGTGTGTGTGTGTTACAGAGTGCAGCGATGGAGGAGACGGTTATATGGGAGCAGCACACGGTGACTCTTCACAGGGTGAGTGCAAGAACATCATCTGCTAAACCTTCCTAGCATGATGGGGTGTGCGTGTGTGTGTGTGTGTGTGTGTCCAGGTGCAGGAAGTCAAGGAACGGAGTCACAATAGCACTTACATCTCGAAAGGCAGGAAGCGTGTGTATGAGCGAGGGGGGGAAAAAACCACCGCTCAGCTTCTCTCTTCCTCTTCCTGTGTGTGACCATGCTGAGAGAAAGAGAAGAAAGATACTCTAATTGATATGAAATTACCGCGGCTCATTTTTGTCCGTCGTCACTACAGTATCGGCGCTGTGCGCGCACCGAAACGGCGCATGAGAACGAATTGGATACGGATCCGGAACCCGTTAACGCCTGGATCGACGATTAAGGAATGAAACACTTCGGGGACGTGCTCTTCTAGGGAAACGATCCCGTTCACGCGCGGTTCTTTCTGAGACCGTTACCCCAACGTCAGGAGCGCATGACTGTATCGCAGGGTCATATGTCGAGATACGTAATCGTGAATAATAGAGTCTTTGAGAATGGTGATGTGACGGGTTTCTGGGGTCGAACTAGAGCTAGCGTGCTAGGATGATCCGACAGCGCCGGGCGTTTGCCGATTTCAGACCGGAATAGGGAGGGGGCGGAGTAAAGAGGTGTCGGGGAGTGTCTATAAAACGACTGACGGGAGATCCAAACGAGTTTTTCGGCCACTTATTCAGAGATCGTAGGTTTTTTTTATTTTATTTTTTTTCTTTTTCAGGTTGTTCGCTACGGATTTAAAAATAAATAAATAAATGAATAAATCTGCGATGACGTTTCAGGTGCTGGGTTTTTTTTCTTTTTTTTCTTTTTTCCTTCTTTTTTTTTTTTCCTTCGGGTCGGTCACTTCACCGACGTTGCTCCTGAAGGCCCTGGGGATAGTAGGTGTAGAAGGAAGTCTTTTTAATTCACTTCCAGCAAGGTTAGGGGAAAAAAAACCTGAACGGATCTGAATCTGAGGCTCGACGTGAAGGACACGTCTCTGAGGACGTGATGGAGGAGCCTGACGAGGTGGAGGTGGTGTATCTATATCATCACGTTGAACGGCCTTTTCTACACGTGTCTGTGTAGCACGACGTGTATTCTAGAATACCGTTATAGGTGTTCAGAGTGGTATGTTTCAGGATTTAGAAGTATTTCTTTTCAATATCAATCACTGCAATTTAGAAGGGTTTCTAGTTATTTTTGGAATAACAGTAAGCCTTAAGAAATATTTCGATTAGATTATTCATATTTGGCATTTAGAATAGAGTGTTTTAGAATGAAAGCACAAGTCATATTTGAAATTATGTACTTTTATTGTATAATGATGGTAAACATTTAGAAGTATACGTTTTACATGAATGTTTGGAATAATAACAGGAAACATTTTGATTGGCTAATTTTAGAATGTTAATATTTTGAATGACAGATTTATCAATAATAATAATAGGAAGATTTGTTTTAGAATATTAATATTGTAAATTATATAATTGTTAGAATATTTATATTTGGAATGATAGATTTATTTCTCTTTTTTTTATGATCGTAAACATTTAGAAGTATATGTTTTAGGATATTAATATTTGGAATAATAACACTAAGCGTTTAGAGTTTGTTGTAGGATATTAATATTTTAAATGGTAGAAATTTTCGAATAGTAAATATTTAGAAGTATATGTTTTGGAATATTAATATTTAGAATATTGATATTTAGTGTTTAGAATGATTTATTTATTTTTGAATTTTAATACTTGGAATTAAATTTTTTTTTATTAATATTTAGGTTGTTTTAAAAAAAAAAAAAAAAAAAAAGGTGAACTGGTCGAAATATATAAGTAGTAAATAATAAAAGATCAGGCCAAAACATGCATACATCAAATGAGCATACAGTGATTTTAAAAAAACACAAAATAAAATCTAAATCAAAAATCAATTCAAAAACATTTTTAAATAAAATCGAAATAGAAATTCCAAACACGTTATACCCAACCATAACTCACTTTTATTTTGTAAGGACGGGGTGACGATGATTACATTTGATGCGAAGACGTTTAGTCAGGTGTAAAAACACACGCGCACACACACACACACACACACACACACACGTGTTTTCTCTGACCGTGTGCTTGTATTGGTGTTAGTCGCAGAATTACTCGGCTGTGTCAGACTGTGAGATTGTTACTCAGTGCCAGAAACTCGCCGTACCATGCGTCAGGGTGTGTGTGTGAGTGTGTGTGTGTGTGTGTGTGGTGGAAGTGCTGTTACAT
This sequence comes from Ictalurus punctatus, assembly GCF_001660625.3. Taxonomy (NCBI): domain Eukaryota; kingdom Metazoa; phylum Chordata; class Actinopteri; order Siluriformes; family Ictaluridae; genus Ictalurus; species Ictalurus punctatus. The sequence continues at coordinate 16,652,189 of NC_030442.2, forward strand.
CATGCTAAACATCGGTGCTGGTTTTGTAGTCGGTGCAGAAATTCACAAAGTCGTTTGCAGAAAGTAAGTGGCGTAATTAAAGCTCAGTGTGACGTTGGTTTATGATCATTTCTGCCATGTTTAGATTTTTATTTTTTATTTTGAAAGGTTTCACCTTCTGATGAAATTTGGACTGATAGTAGTATCAGTTATAATAGTCTATTTATCCAAATTTTTTTATTTTTTTTATCGTGGTGACACACTCTGATTGGATACCAGGTGTTTACTGAGATACCAAATAAAATGTTTCTTCTTTTAAAAAAATAAATAAATTAAAAAAATGGATTTTTAGTTCTTCATATTTCTCAGTATTGAGGGAAAAATAAAAAATCCATTAGCTCCTAGACTACGATCCTGCTTGAAGTACCACGACAGAAAGGCGTGTGATGACGTTAACAAATTGATGTGATCTATAATGTGTGAAAGTTATCGGTCCTGCCCGCTGTTCGTACCGTAAACGCCGGCGGTGACGTTTTACAACGCGAGTACGTAGTCACGTCGCCGGAAATCGAGTCATCGGTGTCACGATGTGTAGCGAACCAGGGTTCTTACCCCTGCCGCGATTCGTGTACACAGTATACTGATCTACCATCCAGAGAGCTGATTGAGACACGCCCCTTTGTCTACATCTCACATTAGTAATCTTTCAGCCGGGGATTTTCCTGCTTGAAAGATGTGCTAACGTGGTGCGTTCACATTCTGTTGAGGCAAGTAAAGAAATAAAATACGTTTATTATGTTCCCATTTGTTTATCTTGTTAGAAATTGACTGACGTTTTGGGCATCGGAATTTATAAAAAAGGTTCCGGCTGAAAATGGTCACTTTCGGGTTTCAGACCGAGGGAAAATGGCAGAAGGTTTTGACTGGAAATAAGACCGGTGTGTAACTGTGTCAGATGTAACGTTTTAGAAATGATCTCGGTAGTAATGATGTCTAGAAAGTGGTTAAGAATGATGGTACGATAAACGCTCCAGGTTTCAGTGATTTGTTGTGCTGAGAGATGACCGGTCTCTCCATGTCTTTGAGTCGTATATTTTTGTTCGCAGGCTCCAGGATTTGGATTCGGTATCGCCATCTCAGGAGGACGAGACAACCCTCATTTCCAGAGCGGAGAGACCTCCATCGTCATCTCCGACGTTCTGAAAGGAGGACCGGCAGAGGGACTTCTACAGTGAGTCAACCACCAACCCCCTCACCAGTCCCTCACCAACTTCTCCAACCCGCTCACCAGTCCCTCACCAACTTCACCAACCCCTTCTCCAACCCCCTCACCAGTCCCTCACCAACTTCACCAACCCCTTCTCCAACCCCCTCACCAGTCCCTCACCAACTTCACCAACCCCTTCTCCAACCCCCTCACCAGTCCCTCACCAACTTCACCAACCCCTTCTCCAACCCGCTCACCAGTCCCTCACCAACTTCACCAACCCCACTAACCCCTTCTCCAACCCGCTCACCAGTCCCTCACCAACTTCACCAACCCCTTCTCCAACCCGCTCACCAGTCCCTCACCAACTTCACCAACCCCCACACCAGTCCCTCACCAACTTCTCCCACCCACTCACCAATCCATCTCCAACCTCTCCAATCCATCTCCCACCCGTTCACCAATCCATCTCCCACCCGTTCACCAATCCATCTCCCACCCGTTCACCAATCCATCTCCCACCCGTTCACCAATCCATCTCCATCCCCTTCACCAATCCATCTCCATCCCCTTCACCAATCCATCTCCATCCCCTTCACCAATCCATCTCCAACCCCTTCACCAATCCATCTCCAACCCCTTCACCAATCCATCTCCATCCCCTTCACCAATCCATCTCCATCCCCTTCACCAATCCATCTCCAACCCCTTCACCAATCCATCTCCAACCCCTTCACCAATCCATCTCCAACCCCTTCACCAATCCATCTCCAACCCCTTCACCAATCCATCTCCAACCCCTTCACCAATCCATCTCCAACCCCTTCACCAATCCATCTCCAACCCCTTCACCAATCCATCTCCATCCCCTTCACCAATCCATCTCCAACCTCTCTCCGACCTCCTCTCCAATCCATCTCCCACCCGTTCACCAGTCCATCTCCAACCCCTTCACCAATCCATCTCCAACGACTTCACCAATCCATCTCCAACCCCTTCACCAAGCCATCTCCAACCCCTCTCTGACCTCCTCACCAATCCATCTCCAACCCCTTCACCAATCCATCTCCAACCCCTTCACCAATCCATCTCCAACCCCTCTCTGACCTCCTCACCAATCCATCTCCAATCCCTCTCCGACCTCCTCACCAACCCCCTCACAGTCACCAGCTTTAGCGTTATATTTTGCTGTAAAACACTTCTTCATCCGTATTTGCTCCACAGTGAGAATGACCGAGTGGTGATGGTGAACGCGGTCTCCATGGATAACGTGGAGCACGCCTACGCCGTTCAGCAGCTGAGGAAAAGCGGCAAAAACGCCAAAATTGTGAGTCATGCCCCTCTGTGATTGGTTACTGTGAACACTAATGGACCAATCATTAACTTATAACCTATTCCACCATGATTAGCCATGAAAGAGCCAGTGCCATGTTTGTCTGGAAACTTAGACGCTAACATGATTTAATCTTGAAGTTTGACACTCGACGTCAAACTATATTTAATAAGCGACTATGTTGTCTGTATACGGATTGATCTAAAGCAAACACTCGTGTATACGTATACAGTGTAACTCATTTAAAGCTAAGAAGTGCTGCTCTGTTTATACTGTGAGCGGCCATTTTGATTTGGAGTCACCTGCTGTACTCGGGTTCGAGGAGACCGATATTAGTAGGAATGCAGTTAATGGGGCGTTTTCTTGAGGTTTTCCTACTCGGAGGTTGGAAATCGGGTTGTAATCTTCAGTAGGAGGTAAAAATATAATTGCTTTAAGATTTAGAGATGGCACAAAATGGTGGATCGGAGAAAACGTATCGGATCCCGGAACAAATTTAGATTGGATTTGGTGGAAATGAGGAAATTTCCTTTTGTAAACTGGAAATAAAGAGAGCTGACTGGTTTTCGCTTGTGTTAGGATTGCTTTTATTATTTTTATATCTCACGTGCGGTAGTAGTTTGTAAAGAAGGCCGGTATCGGATGGGTCTCAGCGTTCAGTGTTTCACTTACTGATCGATCTCCCTCTGTGACAGACCATTCGGCGTAAACGCAAAGTCCAGATCCCGGCGGCTCGAGCGGGCGACAGGGAAACCATGTCGGAGCGTGAGGAGGACACGGAGGACGAGGAATTCGCCGGGCCGGGCGTCGGAGCCAGCGCAGGGACGGGCAGACGCAACGATCGGAGCGCCAGCCTGGGACGGAGAGAACAGAGCGTGTCCCCGCGGTCCGACAGGCGCTCGGTCGCCTCCGCCGGCCCGCCGCGACCCTCCAAAGTCACGCTGGTCAAATCACGCAAAAACGAAGGCGAGTCACAAACGACCTTCGTGTTTGTTTAACGTTTCATTTGTTTGTTTTTTTCCCCGCCTCGGAACATAACATCTAAAGATCAGCTCTTAGACACAAGCAAGCTATTAAATGTGTTTCTAATATCGTCACTATTATTAATACCATAACGTTTAATGTTCATTTAGATTTAAACATTTGTTCATTTTTACGGTTTATTTACGTTTACTTTAATGAATCAAAAAGCGCGTATTAAAATGTTTATTTATTTACAGACAAATGGAAAGCTGATGTGTAGATGTTTTGAGAAGTGATTTGCATATTATTAAATTATTTTATAAAAAAAAAAAAGTTTAGTATTCATACTTGCAATGTTTTCTTTCACTTTTATACGATCTTTATTTCCAGAGAGAGTAAATACTGCCGTGTGTGTGTGTGTGTGTATGTGAGAGAGAGAGAGGTTGAAACGCATGGTGATGTTTATATAGAGAAGCAGCTATGATGCTGGAATGCTTTGACGACTCGATTCCATGCAGTAGGAGGACCCGAGCTGCTGTCTCTGAGACCTCGGCTCTTGATTGTTCTCCCCGAGAGTCTGCTGATGAGCTTCTGTGTGTGTTGTGTTTGTGTGTTGAACATTTCAGAATATGGACTGAGACTGGCCAGCCACATTTTCGTGAAGGACATCACACCCGAAAGCCTGGCAGCGCGAGACGGGAACATACAGGAGGGAGACGTCGTGCTGAAGGTACCATCAGAGAGAGTGAGAGAGACCGATACAGAAGAGAAGAGAGGGACAAAGTGTGAGAGAGAGAGAGAGAGACGGGGGTGAGAAAGGGACAGACGGTGTGACTGAGTGAGACGGACAGAGAAAGGGAGGGAAAGGTAGAGAGAAAGAGGGACAAATACAGAAGGGGAAGAGGGAGACAAAGTGGGGGAGGGGGGGGGGGGGAGAAAGCGACAGGGTGTGACGTGAGGGACAGAGAAAGGGAGGGAAAGATGGAAAGAGAGACAGACTTGAGCGAGAGAGAGAGAGATGAACATTTCTTAGGCCTGTATTTCGTGTTATATGTTATATTATATTTCTCCTAATTGTAAAGCTAAATAAAAACATTCTTCAAAGGTTAAAAGAAAAGATAGAAATAAGGGACGAGGCAGACGCAAGAAGATTTCCTGACCTGGACATTGAGAGAGACAGGTCAGGGACAGGTTCTCCATCACGCTGCCGTTAATCTACAGAGAGCGAGAGAGAGCGAGAGAGAGAGCGAGAGAGAGAGCGAGAGAGAGAGCGAGAGAGAGAGCGAGAGAGAGAGCGAGAGAGAGAGCGAGAGAGAGAGCGAGAGAGAGAGCGAGAGCGCGAGAGGTTATAAATCACACCGCTTTCCAACTAATCCTAACCACGTGCAGCCTCTTTGTGCCTTGGCTTTTACGGAAATATTTCAAAAATGACTTGATTAGAGGGGGAAAAAAATCAGCTTTTCTTGGAACAAGGCAAGAAAAGCGTGACTGAATGTTTCTCTCTCTCTCTCTCTCTCTCTCTCTCTCTGTGTAGATTAACGGCACCGTGACGGAGAACCTGTCCCTGACAGACGCTAAGAAGCTGATCGAGCGCTCGAAAGGCAAGCTGAAGATGGTGGTGCAGCGAGACGAGAGAGCCACGCTCCTCAACGTTCCCGACGTAGACGACAGCGTTCCTTCCGGCAACTCGGAGCGAGACGGTGAGGATAGTCTGGAAACGTTTACTCGGTTAGGCCCGTTGTTGTTCTGTGCTTAATGATAATAATCACAGTAATTTCTCATCTTTTTCTTTATTCAATCAGATATTTCAGAAATCCATTCCCTCACCTC
>NC_030442.2:16662500-16680000 GCF_001660625.3 Ictalurus punctatus
CACCTGTCGGCCGTGTTGCTTGTGATGTCACACAAGAGTCCGTTAACACATGGAAGAGTGGACCATAAATCTGACCCTGATTTCACAAGGCATTTCCCGAAGAACTGGGCAAATAAATATGAAAAACGCACAACATGATGCGCAAGAAATGCAGATTACTGTCACTTTAATGGCGAAGGAGTTGATAAGGGACCGTGTGTGAAGTGCGGATCTGTTTGTGAGATTGTTTTGCTCTCCTCCAGATTTTGATTAATAGAGGAACGAAACACACCGAATCCTTTAGCGTGAACAACAAACTCTTTCAGCTCCAATTTCAGCCATAAAAACAATTCTGTGGGACTTTTACACAATCTTCTACTCCATGCACTTGTACACGGTCCCTTAATTGTCCCTGCCTTTCCTCCTTCTACTACTCCACCTTCTTCTGCCTCTCCTCCTTCTGCTACTCCACCTTCTTCTGCCTCTCCTCCTTCTTCTACTCCACCTTCTTCTGCCTCTCCTCCTTCTTCTACTCCACCTTCTTCTGCCTCTCCTCCTTCTACTACTCCACCTTCTTCTGCCTCTCCTCCTTCTACTACTCCACCTTCTTCTGCCTCTCCTCCTTCTACTACTCCACCTTCTTCTGCCTCTCCTCCTTCTACTACTCCACCTTCTTCTGCCTCTCCTCCTTCTACTACTCCACCTTCTTCTGCCTCTCCTCCTTCTACTACTCCACCTTCTTCTGCCTCTCCTCCTTCTACTACTCCACCTTCTTCTGCCTCTCCTCCTTCTACTACTCCACCTTCTTCTGCCTCTCCTCCTTCTACTACTCCACCTTCTTCTGCCTCTCCTCCTTCATGTTCTTCTCCCTCTCCTTCTTCTGCCTCTCCTTCTTCTTCACCTTCTTCTGTTTATCAACAAAGTTAATCAACTCCCTTCAACACCCCTAAACACGGACAGAACACAAAGCTAAAGCGACGTTAATGTCCAAGCTTGTTCAAAGTTTTGACTGTGTGTGTGTGTGTGTGTGTGTGACCCGTACAGACCCAGTATGAAGCTGGTGAAGTTTAGGAAAGGAGAGAGCGTGGGTCTGAGGCTCGCAGGAGGAAACGACGTGGGGATCTTCGTGGCTGGAGTTTTGGAGGACAGTCCTGCTGCTAAAGAGGGTCTGGAGGAGGGAGATCAGATCCTCAGGGTGAGCAGAACCACGAGCATTACCTCACGTCAGGATCTATAAACACAGAACACACATTATTACAGTAACGATGCCCGACTCCCTCCCTACGGCCCCGGAACCTCTTTTGTTTAATGTGTACACACACACACACACACACACACACACACACACACAACAGCGCGTATTGTTCAGCTAGAGGTCAGCTGTGGTGTCTCACTGATGTCACTGGCTGTGAATGAGATTCATTTAAGTCTTGTTTATCTCTGAAAAGGTTTTAATAAAACATTTTTTTCCACTCTTTCTGCTCCACTCAGTCTGTTTCTCATTAAACAAAACACACGCGCCTTTGTGACGCACTGAAATGGAACTGTCTGGATGAACTGAGAAAATGTTTTTGCCACTTAATGATGGATTGAAATGGATTTTTTTTAGTTAGACTGTCTCTCTCTCTCTCTCTCTCTCTCTCTCTCTCTCTCTCTCTCTCTCTCTCTCACCCTGTCTCTCTCTCTCTCTCACCCTGTCTCTCTCTCTCTCACCCTGTCTCTCTCTCTCTCTCACCCTGTCTCTCTCTCTCTCTCACCCTGTCTCTCTCTCTCTCTCACTGTCTCTCTCACTGTCTCTCTCTCTCACTGTCTCTCTCTCTCACTGTCTCTCTCTCCCTGTCTCTCTCACTGTCTCTCTCCCTGTCTCTCTCTCTCACTGTCTCTCTCTCTCTCTCACTGTCTCTCTCACTGTCTCTCTCACTGTCTCTCTCACTGTCTCTGTCTCTCTCACCCTGTCTCCCTCTCTCACCCTGTCTCCCTCTCTCACCCTGTCTCCCTCTCTGTCTCTGTCTCTCTCACCCTGTCTCCCTCTCTCACCCTGTCTCCCTCTCTCACCCTGTCTCCCTCTCTCACCCTGTCTCTCTCTCTCTCTCTCACACTGTCTCACTCTCTCTCACACTGTCTCTCTCTCTCTCACACTCTCTCTCTCTCTCACACTGTCTCTCTCTCTCTCTCTCTCACTGTCTCTCTCTCTCACACTGTCTCTCTCACTGTCTCTCTCTCTCACTGTCTCTCTCTCTCACTGTCTCTCTCTCTCACACTGTCTCTCTCTCTCACACTCTCTCTCTCACTGTCTTTCTCACTGTCTTTCTCACTGTCTCTCTCACTGTCTCTCTCACTGTCTCACTGTCTCTCTCTCTCACTGTCTCTCTCTCACTGTCTCTCTCTCTCACTGTCTCTCTCTCTCACTGTCTCTCTCTCTCTCTCACTGTCTCTCTCTCTCTCTCACTGTCTCTCTCTCACTGTCTCTCTCTCTCACTGTCTCTCTCTCTCACTGTCTCTCTCTCTCTCTCTCACTCTCTCTCTCTCTCTCACTGTCTCTCTCTCTCACTGTCTCTCTCTCTCTCTCGCTCTCACTGTCTCTCTCTCGCTCTCACTGTCTCTCTCTCTCTCTCACTGTCTCTCTCTCTCTCTCACTGTCTCTCTCTCTCTCTCACTGTCTCTCTCACTGTCTCTCTCACTGTCTCTCACTGTCTCACTGTCTCTCTCACTGTCTCTCTGTCTCTCTCACTGTCTCTCTCTCTCTCACTGTCTCTCTCTCTCTCTCACTGTCTCTCTCTCTCTCTCACTGTCTCTCTCTCTCTCTCTCTCACTGTCTCTCTCTCTCTCTCACCCTGTCTCTCTCTCTCTCTCTCTCTCTCTCTCACCCTGTCTCTCTCTCTCTCTCTCTCTCTCTCTCACCCTGTCTCTCTCACTCACTGTCTCTCTCTCTCTCTCTCTCTCACCGTGTCTCTCTCTCTCTCTCTCACCCTGTCTCTCTCACTCACTGTCTCTCTCTCTCTCTCCCTCTCTCTCTCTCTCTCACTCTCTCTCTGCAGGTAAACAATGTCGACTTTGCAAACATCATCCGTGAGGAAGCGGTGCTGTTTCTGCTGGACCTGCCCCGAGGAGAAGAGGTCACCATCCTGGCCCAGAGGAAGAAGGACGGTGAGTTTATCATAATAGAAAAACTCTCCTCTGTCTGTGTGTGTGTGTGTGTGTGTGTGTGTGTGTGTGTGTGTGTGTGTGTGTGTGTGTGTGTAAATAATATATAAAAACCATCCACGTAAACAGTTTTCTTTCCAAATGTCTTCTTCTGCGTTCCATAGCAAAGCTGATTGAGTTGTTGAAAAACTAAATCAATTTAAAAAAGCCACAGTTTTCTAAACACAAACCCAGAACTAAATCAGTTTTAAAAACTCTCCACCGTTTTCTAAACGCAGACCAGTTCGGCGTGTGTAGCCGGTCCTCTGTCGCAGCTGCTCGCGTTTATTTCTAGAAATGATTTATCTGAAGGCACGCCATCGCGGAAGGGAAGAGTCTTCACAAACTTTCATACGCGTTTCGTTTCATTCACTCTCTCTGGACTGATCAGCAATCCGACACGTTTAAAGAGAACGTTTTAAAAACCCATGCACGTCATTCACGTTCTGTGTGTGTGTGTGTGTGTGTGTGTTTTTTGGGGGGTTTTTTTTTGACAGTGTACCGGCGGATCGTGGAGTCCGACGTGGGCGACTCCTTCTACATCCGCACGCATTTCGAGTACGAGAAGGAGTCTCCGTACGGCCTGAGCTTCAACAAGGGCGAGGTGTTCCGGGTGGTGGACACACTCTACAACGGCAAGCTGGGCTCCTGGCTCGCCATCCGCATCGGCAAGAACCACCAGGAGGTGGAGAGGGGCATCATCCCCAACAAGAACAGGTTCACTCCAAACCTCCGCTCGGTTTACGTACAGTAACGTGTCAAGACGTGTCATAACGTGCCCCCGAGTACCGTCCATGAAAACGGTTCCGGTTTCTGTCTCGTCTCCAGGGCGGAGCAGTTGTCCAGCGTCCAGTACACTCTACCCAAAACCCCCGGCGGAGACCGCGCCGATTTCTGGAGGTTCCGCGGACTTCGCAGCTCCAAGAGGAACCTGAGGAAGAGCCGGGAGGATCTCACCGCTCAGCCGGTGCAGACCAAATTCCCGGCGTACGAACGAGTCGTCCTCAGGGAAGGTGTGTAGATTCTGGAAGCATGTGCAGGAAGAACGCTCTATCCGCCCTCTTCCGCATACACAAGCTCACGGGTTGTTTTTTTTTTTCTTTTCCTTCTCTCTCTCTTTCTCGTTCCCAAGCCGGGTTCCTGAGGCCCGTGGTGGTGTTCGGGCCCATCGCCGACGTCGCCCGAGAGAAACTGGCCCGAGAGGTGCCTGATCTGTTCGAGCTAGCCAGTGAGTATCAGTTTACCATGCACACACTCACGCGTGAATATCTGGATCACTTTACACACACGGTGCTGTCGTAACACACACCACATCGTCTCTGTGCTTTCATTAATCCGAGCGCACTCGGGATCCATCACCACATGTGGAAATTGTATTTCGGGTTGTTGTTGTTGTTGTTGTTGTTGTTGTTGCTTTATGACTGTATTTTGCCTTGCAGAAACGCAGCGCCCTGGAGACGGGGAAAGTATGTCACTCACTGCATCAGCTTGCTTGGTCATTAGCGCTAGACGAACGGCGGCTGTTCTTTATGGCTTTAAGAACATCCTGTTTTGTTTTTTTATTTTAGTTGCATATTTTATTTCTTTCTTTTTTTTCCCCCTTCTTGAAAATGATTATTCTTGAAGAAATCATGCTAAATAACATGGAAATAACTTACACACTACCGGTCAAAAGTTTAGACACTCGTTCTTTATTTTATTTTCGCCACATCTTAGAAGAATAATAAAGTCAGCAAAACATCTGGAGTAACACAAATGGAACTATGGGAGTTATGCCGATTAAAAAAAATCCGAAATAATTGAGTATTTTAGCCTCTTCAAAGCAGACGTCTTTTTTGCCGAGAATTTCCCGAAATGTATTCTCGGCGTTTTCTCGCCCGATTTCTTGAGGAATTTCCCTGAGATGTTTTTTTTTTTTTCTTTCTTCTAAACAGTATTAAAGGAGTTCACACCGACGCCGGACTCTCATCGGCCGCTTTCCGGAATCTTTCACTCCAAATCGTCCGTTTAAAACGGTTTTGTAAATAAAACTTTGTTTTGTAGTGAAAGAAACGAACACGTCGGCGCGGTTATATTTCTGTCCACGACACCGATTTCACACGTTTAATCTCACACCTTCAGATCAAAAGCTTTTTAAGATCACGAGGAACATTTCCGTCGCGTGTCCACAAACTTTCGACCGGTAGCGTAGGTGCCGAAACCTTCCCGTGTGTACGAGGGCAAGACGGCGCCGAAATTTTCGGCGCTGTCGATAAAGACAAAAATCAATGCAATACATTGAACACGGAGTTATTTTTCCAGCCGGGATGTTGTATAGATTTACTTTTAACATTATGATTTAAAAAAAAAACAAACAACTATTTCTTTCTTTCTTTATTTATATGTATGCACTGGTTTCAAAATTATTGGCACCTCTACAGTCACAATTTAATGACGCCTCCTCTTGAGAGCGCTACAGCACGGAGTCTCTTCTCTTAATGTCTAACGAGTAACACGGTTGGAGTCTTGGAAGCTCTTGGGTTCTCCATGGATTCATGAAGACCATGACCATTTGTGCATTTGGAAACGTCCTGGGGAACGATAAAAAAATAATAATAATACTGTTACTTGGCAGAATTTACCATGAAGTCAATGTTCATGAGATGACCAATTTGATGGAACGATTATTTATTTGATATAATAATTTTCCTAAAACAAGATCTCTCCATCTGTCGATCTGTCTGTCTGTGCTCGAGTATTAACCTCTTGGCAGAGGCGACCAGGTTAAAATGTTCCTGGAACGTTTCAGAAATGACCTCAATCTTCATGAGACATGTGCCAGGTTTTTATGTCTATAGTTTTAATTAATAATTGTCTGCTCACTTTAAGGGTGCCAATAATTCTGCACTTGAGTACAGCTTGGCTTATTAAGGATTGCATGGTTTGTATGAAAAGGTGTGTGGATAAACGATTGGGAAAAGAGGTTCGCTTACTGCTCAGTCGTTTCATTCAGTCCCCCCCCCCCCGCCCCCACCCCCCACCCCACCCCCACCTACAGACTTTCAGCCCCCTTTCAAGACTGAAGACTTTTCTGGAAGCTTAGAAGTTTTTAAATCCTGCTCTAGTAGAGAAAGCGATTTGACTCTGAATCGATTCGCTACAGGAAGTGAATCGAGCATTTTATTTATTTATTTGTTTGTTTGTTTGTTTGTTTATTTATTTATTTTGTGGATGTGAGCTGCTGAACTGAGCCAAAGCACAGCGCCGTAGAGCTCCAGAAATGCCACGTGTTCATCAGAAGCACAGAATACGCAAAACGTTTAAAACGAGTCATTTTATATAATTACCGAATCATTTATATAGCACCGGCTCTGTGCTCGAGTGATTCTTGCGATTCCGCCGTACACTCCGGAAAGGTTTGTCTTTACCTCTTTCCATCACGGCCTTTCTAACGAATGGATGAAAGAGTTTTTCGAGGACGTTACCAGCCCTTCACGCTCCTCAGCTAATTATTTATTTATCCCCCCGTTTTTCTTTCGACTGATGGTGCGCAGTGTGAACTTAAACCAAACCAAATCGCAAAAGAATCAATTTCACTCTGATTCATATTGGACAAATGAACTAATAAGGATCAAATCTGTCGTAGTAACATCCTAAACTAGGCTGCTTCAGCTAAACTCTTTTTCTTGCCATGTAGAATATTAAAAACACACACACACACACACACACACACACACACACACACTCGAAGTAGTGCTCAGGGAGCATGAAATGTATACACACAGCAGACAAGAGGTCTGGCTGCATCCAAATCGTGTATGCTTCCGCATGTGCACCTTCATCAGCTCTGATCTCGCTCTGTGTGTGTGTGTGTGTGTGTGTGTGTGTGTGTGTTTGTGTCTGGGTGGTTTTGGGTGTGTCTGAGTGGTTATGGGGGTTTTGTGGGTGTGGAAGCTGCCCCTTATTCGGCTGATCCCAGACCGGTTCTGTTGTTTCTCTCACTCCTAACCTTAAAGCAGATCTATTGTAAGATCGTAGAGCGGTGTGAGAGGACAGCGTCTCTCTGAGGATGCCAAGCCGAAGCACGAGCGCCAGCGGTTGCGGGTGTTTTAACGTGTAACGGTGTGTGTGTGTGTGTGTGTGTGTTTTGCGTGCCTCGTGCTGTAGAAAGCGAGCCCCGAGACGCAGGAACGGATCAGCGCAGCTCCGGAATTATCCGCCTTCACACCATCAAGCAGATCATCGATAAGGTGAGCGTACGAGCGATGAGCACTACAGCTCTCTCTGCCGCGGTTGAAATTGCCCCCGGAGGGCATGTTTAAATTATTACGTCATGCCGTTTAGCACGTTTATAAAGAGAGAATCCTCGCTGCAGAAATCCGGAGGGGTGGAGCTAGACCTGATCCAGCTCCTCCTCTAAAAGCTCAACCCAAACTGCTAACCATGTAGGAGATGCTGGATCAGGTGCAGCGCCTCCTCCTGGACTTTCGGGTCTACTGATTTGTGGGCGGAGCTTTGTACGGTCTCAGTCAGTCTGTTCATTTAATGTTGCGGCCAGAAATGCTCGATTTGGTTTGATTTTTTTTTTACTTTTTTTTATTTATTTTTTTTTTTTGTGGAAAAATGTTTGAATTGGTGTGTGTGTGTGTGTGTGTGTGTGTGTGTGTGCAGGATAAACACGCGGTGTTGGACATCACCCCCAACGCGGTGGACAGGCTGAACTACGCGCAGTGGTACCCCATCGTGGTGTTCCTGAACCCCGACAATAAGCAGGGTGTGAAGAACATGAGGACGAGGCTGTGTCCCGAGTCCAGGAAGAGCGCCAGGAAGCTGTACGAGCGCGCCCTCAAGCTGAGGAAGAACAACCACCACCTCTTCACCGGTGAGCACAGGAGTTACAAGATTTCTTACAATTAAGGAAAATTACAGCAGTTTACTGAGAACACTCTCAGTAACGAATAACGAGTTCCTCACGCATATGAGAAATAAAAAATATAGGCTGGATTATTAAAAAACAAAAAAACAGATTTATTGATTTGATTTTTAGGGAGTTTAATTGTTCTTCAGCTAAGAACACTTTAATGTTTCATCGTTAATTAATTAAAGAGATGCAAGGGAAGGGAAACGGAGGAAACGTTTCAAATAAATAATAAGTACTGAACTGTATATTTGATTTTATTTCACCTGTTAATTAATTTATTTTTAATTTAATTTATTGAAAAATAATTTGGCGCTGAGAATGAGCGGGAAAAATCTTTCATTTAAAGGTTTTCAACATTTTACATCAGCTGCTTCCAGAGTCTTATTATTTAATAAATAAAGGGTTTTTTTTTTTTTTTTTTTTTTTTAAATGCACCATATTTCTGCAAAAAAGAAAGTATATTGTGATAACATTAATCACTGTCGATATTTCATCATCCAATTTAATTCATGTCTTCATATTCTCTGATTTTTTTTTAATATTGTAGTTTAGCCAATACAACACCGCCCCCTAGTGCACACAATCCTCATCTCATCTTTGTGCATTCACTGGACTGTAGTATATAGATCATTGTCTCTCTCTCTTTCTCTCTCTCTCTCTCTCTCTCTATCTGTCTGTCTCTGTGTGTGTGTCTCTCTCTGTCTCTCCTCTCTGTGTGTCTCTCTCTCTCTCTCTCTCTCTCTCTCTCTCTCTCTCTCTCTGCAGCCACCATAAACATGAACAACATGAACGAGGGCTGGTACGGTGCGCTGAAGGAGACGGTCCAGCAGCAGCAGAATCAGCTGGTCTGGGTATCCGAGGGGAAGGTGAGGCTCGTGATGAACCGCTCTCCCCTGCATACGGGTTTATTCTGGATTATTCCGGCTGATGATGACGTCGTGAACGTTCTGTTCACGCTGACAGCAGCTTCACCGCCGTCCTGTGTCTCAAACTTCAACCCACCTTTCTTTTTCCTTTCCCACCTAAACTGTTCGGTTTTCGGATTCTCTCCTTCTTTTTTCTTCTCCTTTACACCCTTTTTCCTCCCTCTGTTTCTCTTTTCCTCTCCTTCCTTCCTTTCCTTTTCTCTTTGTTTGCCTTTTACTTCTCCTGCTCCGCCCCTTCCATATTTTCTCTCTCTGCCTCCCTTTTCTTCTTCTGTTACTTCTTTTCCTCATTTTTCCTTCCCTGTATTTTCTCTCTTTACCTCACTCTTCTTCTCTCTTGTTCTTTCTCTCTTTTCTTTTCGCTTCTCGCACCTTCTTCTTTTCCTTACTTTTCTTTCTTCACTGTATTGTTCTCTCTGCCTCCCTTCTTTTTCCTCCTTCTACCTCTCCCACCTTCTTTTTCTCTTCCCATTTTCCTCCTTTTTTCTTCTTTTCCTCCTTTTCCTTGTTGGTCTCTGCCTCAAGCTTCTTTTCTCCCCTTTCCTCATTTTTTTTTTTTTTTTTTTTCCTGCAAATTTTTTGCCCCACTCTTCCTTTCCTCCAAATACTTTCTCTCTTCCTTTTTTACGTCCCCACTCCTCTTTTCCGCCTTTTATTTCCTCGCTGTATTTTTCCTCATCCTCTTTTTCCTTCTTTTACGTCTCCCTCCTTCTTTGTATCTCTTCATTTCCTCGTTTTTCTTTCCTCAATGTATTTTTTCCTCTTTACCCAATTCTTCTTCTCCCTCTTTCTTTCTCTCTTTTCTTCTTTTCGCTTCTCCCTCCTTCTTCTTCTCCCTCTTCCTCTTTTCCTCGTTTTTCTTTCTTCACTGTCTTTTCTCTCTGCCTCCTTTTTTCCCCCTCCTTTAACCTCTCCCTCCTTCTTTTTCTTTCCTTCTCCCCTCCTTTGTATTTTCGTCTCTGCCTTGCTGCTCTTCTCCATTTACTCACTCCCTCCTTCTTTTCCTCTCTTCTTCTCTTTTCCTCTTTTTCTCCTTCCGCCTCGCCTTTCCTTTCCTCTCTTCCTCCTTCTGTTTCCTCGCTGTATTTTTCTTGTCCTCCTTTTCCTTCTTTTCCTTCCCCCTCCTTCCTTTTATCTCCTCATTTCCTCATTCTTCTTCCCCACCTTCTCATTCCCTCTTTTCTCTCTCTCTCTCTCTCTCTCTCTCTCTCTCTCTCTCCTCCGCTCTCCCAGGCGGACGGCGCGTCCGAAGACGATCTGGACATCCATGACGACCGCCTGTCGTACCTGTCGGCCCCCGGCAGCGAGTACAGCATGTACAGCACGGACAGCCGGCACACCTCCGACTACGAGGACACGGACACCGAGGGCGGAACCTACACCGACCACGAGCTGGACGAGCCGCTGAACGACGAGCCGCTGATCGACGACGTGCTGCCGCGCCACGCTCCGGCCATCAGCCGCTCCTCGGAGCCCGTCGTGGAACAGCCTCCGCCCAGCTACGACGCCCTCGCGCGCATCGATCCGGCCGCCTTCAAAAACACGCCCCTGTCACACCAGGTAGCGTTTCTCAGAGCCGCACACTTCCCCTGCTGCCTGGAGGCCATGCTGTGTCTCAGGAAGGGCATGTGGAGGCGATTATGAACCCAGAAAATATCAAAGCAATACCTGACGTTATCTATTAAGTCTGTTGTGGTGGTTGTTTGTTGTTGTTGTTTTTTTTATTTTTTTCCTCCTGAATGTTTAATTGTAACTCCTGACCCGGTCAGTCCTGTTGTTTTTCCTCATCGACGTCGTCGTCCTCGTCGTCTGCGGTGGATCGAATCGCCGTCGTGTCGGTTGCTGTACCTGAGCCATATTTATCCGAACGCTGTCAGTTTAACGTGCGTGACTGATGAGTCTGTGTCAAACAGTATATACGTAGTGTGTATTTATCTCCGTGTTCAGTGTCTCATGAAATGCAAAAAAAAAAACCCCACAAATGTACCACATGCTAGAATTAAACTCTGATCAGTAAATCTAAACGGATAAAAGCTGTCGTCCATTCGTAGATTTTGCACGACTGGTTGCATGAGTGGTTTCCTTCACCTCACCTCCCTTTTAATAAACGATAAATGTTTGATTGTTTTAATGAAACGATGGATAATAAATGAGGAATGCAGCTGTGCGGGAGTTAACGTGAGCATGCTGTATTAAACGTTTGTGACCACCTTCACAGAAAGCAGATCCCGCTCTTCCTGAGCCGGCGCCCCCCGCTGCACACCTTAATGTAGCGCTTCTGAGTTCGGCGGAGGGCGGAGCCGGACCGGGGGCGGACATCTTGCCCCCGGTTCCCGAGCCCAGCCAATCAGAGCCCAAGGTACCTCCCAAGCCACCGGGCCGCACAATCGGGGCATGGTTACAGCCTGGTGCTTTCTCTCGATCTCTTTTTAATTCATTTATTTATTCATTTTCTCGCATGCGCACTGCATTTGAATCCACTCCATGCATGCTTGTGTGTGTGTGTGAGAAACAGCACACTTTTTTTTTTTTTTTAAAGCTTGCACAGTTTTGCATGACTCTTGTTACTGACTCAAAACGCTGTGGATTTATTTATACAGTGATTGATGACGTGTTTCTTCGCGTTTATGTTTTTTCTCCTCTCTCAGCGACTTTGAAACGTAGCCTTGTTCCTTGTCCTTGGCGTAGATTATGCGATCTTCACGCTTAAAGGCTACTTCTCAAAAGGCTTCTTCTTTTTTTTTTTTTCATTCCGCCTGACGCTCTTTCGTATTTTGGTCTAATCATTTTTCTTTTTCTTTTTTGTGTTGATGAAATGAGATTTCTCTTTCTTTCTTGCTTCCGGGTTCTTTAACGTGTTGATGATGATGATGATGATGATGATGATGATAACAGCCGCTCTTAGTCTCCTCTATTGCAGGTCTTTCCTTCCTCTGACTCTAAAGCTTCATCCTTCAGCCATAAATGCGTATTATAACCGCCTTCGGTTTCTGACGTGCTCAATTCTACATAAGTGCTACAGTATCTGTTGTATCGCGTTCGAGGTCGCTCATCCGTGATCGTTTTTCTTTTTATCGGCAGATAAAGTACGGCGACGACCCGGCAGCACGCACGAGCCCCGGGTTAAAGCAGCCAACTGTTTACAACCCCCAGCAGCCGCTTTACCAGGACGAGCCGGCGTACGGGGATTACGATCAGCAGCCGTACCGTTACGACGGTCCTTACGCCGAAGCCAAGTCTCGTAACTACGACTCGAACTCGCACGATCAGTGGCCCGGATACGAGCGGCAAGGCGACTACAGCCCGGCGCGACCGCGCTACGGGAAGCCGTCCCCCTCGCCTGTCCGTCACGACGAAGCCCCGCACACAGTCACGCCCACGCGTTACGACCAGGAACCCCTCCATCCGCCCGCGTCTCGCTCTCCGGAGCCACCGAAACAGTATTACGAGGCCGCGCCTCCCCCGAGGCCCACCCAGCCTAGAGGATACGTGAACTCGGACACCGCGCCCCCTCCCAAAGTCGAGACCCTCCCAGCAGAGCCGGAGCCGGTAAACAAGCCCCTCCCACCCCCACCTCCGGAGGCAGGGGAAGACCCGGCGATGAAGCCGCGGTCGGTACTGACTCGGGTGAAGATGTTCGAGAACAAGCGCTCGGTGTCTGTGGACCGCGCCAAAGAGAACAGCGACACCACGCTAAGAGTGAGCGCTTTACTAACAATACTAACTCACACACCACTCTTTACAAATCACCGCGGCGTTGAGTGCCAAAGTTTACACACCCCTGAGGGAAATCAGCAGTGCTCGATGCGTACAGGACTTCACCGAGGGTTCTTTCGGTTTTGTTTTCATGATCGTTGCGGCCAGAAAATGTAAATATTCGTTAACTATTTTGGGAAAAAAAAAAAAGAAGTACATTTACTTTTGTAGACAGTAAGTAAAATTAACATCGAGTAGTATTTGTGTTGTTTTTTTTTTTTGTCAGTTTGTGAGTAAACGTATTGTACTGAAAAAAAATATCTTTAAGAATCAGGGGTTTGTTTGTTTATTTATTTATTTATTTATTTATTTATTTATTTATTTATTTTATCGTATCGTCCAACCCTACACACTACCGCTCAAAAGTTTAAACACTCGTTCGTTCTTTGTCTATTTATTTTCCCCACATTTTGTAATAATAATAATAATAATAATAATAATAATAAAGTCATCAAAACTCTGGAGTAACACAAACGGAACTTTTGAAAATTATGTTGTAATAAAAAAAAATCCAAAGTAAATCGAAATAATTGAGTATTTTAGCATCTTCAAAGTCGACGCCCTTTTTCTGCCGAGAATTTCCTGAAATGTATTCTCGGCGTTTTCTCACCCGATTTCTTGAGGAATTTCCCCGAGATGTTTTTTTTTAAACGGTATTAAAGGAGTTCACCCGACGCCGGACTCTCATCGGCTGCTTTTCGGAAAAATATTTCTCTCCGAGTCGTCTGTTTAAAAAGAGATTTTTTTGTAAATAAAATGTTAGTTTTGTAGTGAAAGAAACGAACACGTCGGCGCGATTATATTTCTGTCCACGACACCGATCTCACACCTTTAATCTCACACCTTCAGATCAAAAGCTTTTTAACATCGTGAGGAACATTTCCGTCGCGTGTCCACAAACTTTTGAGCGGTAGCCTAAGTGCTGTTTTTGTTCCCATTGACTCTTATCTCGACTTCTCAAGCTACAGATGATTTAACAAAGCATTTGGCCACTTTACGATGCTCAGGACGTGATCGCAGGAACAAAGCCCGAGTCT
The DNA here is from genome assembly GCF_001660625.3 of Ictalurus punctatus. Taxonomy (NCBI): domain Eukaryota; kingdom Metazoa; phylum Chordata; class Actinopteri; order Siluriformes; family Ictaluridae; genus Ictalurus; species Ictalurus punctatus. The sequence continues at coordinate 16,676,282 of NC_030442.2, forward strand.
GTACTAACATTTAAGGTGTTCTAGTCGTTGTAGTTATTGTCGGAGATTCCTGCCTCACTTCCCTTCTAACATCTGACAGAATACTCTGATTTTCTCATCTTTCTTTTCACGTTTCTTCTCCGTCTCCATCAGTCCGTGGACATGGTCCCTAAACCAGGAGCAGCCTCCGTGCCCAAAGCCAACTCGCTGAACAGCCTTGATCAAGAGAAGACCTTCAGGTAAAGAGGAACGGAAGCAGCTTTAATGTTGCAGTTAGGCTGTATTATAAATTCAGATTAATGCGGTGTAATTATCATCATATGACCTGCGTTCTGATGTAAATTAATACCTCAGGGCTGGTTTTAATTAACTCGGAAATTATTATTATTATTATTATAGGGCGCCCCCTTGTGGCCTTTGAGTTCTGCAAATGCTTTTAAATAAATGCTGCTTTCACTCAGAAGTGTCTCTCTCATACACACACACAGAGCCCCCGAGCCCCAGCAGCCCCAGTCGAGACCCAGCGACATCGTTCGGGCGAATCACTACGACCCCGACGAGGACGAGGAGTACTACAGGAAGCAGCTGTCCTACTTCGATCGCCGGAGCTTTGACACCAAACCACCTGCACAAACACAACCGCAGGCTGTGAGCAAACCGGCACAGCCACCGAGCCAGCCAGGGAACAGCTATCCCAGGTAACACACACACACACACACACACACGCACGCACGCACTTTTTCACCAAGAAAGCGAACTTGTGCATCGTTTTGAGTTTTTGATCCTAGCCGAAGTTTTCATAACGGAGATTTATTAAACGCTCCATGAAATTCAGCTCGACCGACGTGAACATATTTATTTTAAAATTGAGAGCGTGCAGCGTCCTGTGGGATAGACTGATGCTGCATCCAGGGTTTATTCCCGGGATAGAGTGCTTCCTGAAGAATGAAAATCTTATGTCCTGTTAATCTGAGGCAACTTTGTGTGTTTTTATTAGGACTGAGTCACTGGAGAAGGTCAGTCCCGTTCCCCAGGTAACCCCAGTTGCTCCGCCCCCTTGTCTACCCAAACCTGCTGGTAAGAGTTGAACTACTGAACTACACTCGGTTCCTTTCTTACTAACTAAATGAGTCAGATATCTCTTTATACCGTTTCTCTTTCGCTCTCTAGTGCCCACTCCTCCTCCAGAACCTCTCAGTTCTCCCAAAGTCAAGCCCCTGGGTCGTGAGGACACGGTGCAGAACTCCTACCTCCCCCAGAAGAGTTTCCCCGAGAAATCTCCCGTGAACGGCACCACGGGCGCTCCTCCGCCCTCCTCCAGCTACACGCGCTACAACATCCCCAAACCTTACACGGCCTCGGCGCGGCCCTTCGAGCGCAAATTCGACAGCCCCAAGTTTAACCACAACCTCCTGCCCAACATCACCACGGTCAAAGCGCCGTCGAGCAGCCCGGCTAAAACGCAGCCGACGGGTCAGGACGGCGGGATCGACACGTTAACCCGCGCGCCCAAATACCAGAACAACAACAACGTCAACGCCGTGCCCAAGGCCATCCCTGTCAGGTCTGAGATGAGAGTTCAGTGTAAATTTGAGTTAAATCAGATTTAGTGAGTGTTCTCTAAACCCCCCCCCCCCCCCTTTTCTTCCTCAGCCCCAGCGCTCTGGAGGATGACGATGATGACGACATGCACACTGTCGTCGCTACGGCGCGAGGCGTCTTCAACTCGAACGGCGGGGTTTTGAGCTCCATTGAGACGGGTGTGAGCATCATAATACCCCAGGGGGCAATTCCCGAAGGTGTTGAGCAGGAGATCTATTTCAAAGTGTGTCGGGACAACAGCATCCTGCCACCACTCGACAAGGAGAAAGGTAATTATAGTCATCATCATCATCATAGTAGTAATAATAATAATAATAATAATAATAATACATACTTCATATGTGGATAACTTTTATTATTTTTTGTTGTTATTATTATTATTATTATTATTATTATTATTATTATTATTGCTGAGCTGCCTCAGTCTTGCCTCAGTCCTGCTTAAACGCTGTATAATTATTTATTCCGACTATTGACAGAGCAACACAGTGAAGTGCACTGATTACAGCTCATGATGTTGTGACTCCCCCTAGTGGATGCCAGTGGAATTAATAATAAATAAAGCCGACAAATAATTGAATTATAACACACGCGCTTGTTTGTTTGCGTTCATTTTTTTTTTTTAATGCATCAAAGTGTAAAGAAATGATTATTTATTATTATACGCGATACCACTCTTTCTTTTCCAGGAACGAAACCAAAACACTGATACTCATCCAATCTTTATCATTATATATTTTTTTCTTTTTTCTGAATTATTGCTATAAGGTGATTTATTTCAGCTGAAGCGCTTAAAAAAAAAATAAAAAATTATAGTCAAAAACACGACTTGGACAAAACCACAGCTTCCACGCTTTTACAAACCCAGCGCCACCCTTTTCCATCTCTTACAGGATCGGATCACTTTCATTGTTCTGGGTTTTATTTGTTTTGGGTTTTTTTGTTTGTTTGTTTGTTTGTTTTTTTCCTTTCTTCGATATTCGAGACCAGAAGTATTTATTTTTATTAATGTTTTTTTGCTGGTATCGGCCCAGTTCTGATTCTGGGTACCTGTTCGGTTCCAGGATTAATATATTCGAGCTAGTGTACTACTGACTCTTGCACAAAACATTTATACTGATGATGGTAATAATCTTATTGCTGCAAAATGTATTAATAATAACAAATATTAAGAATGATAAGCATGTCCTTGTCAGTAATAACGCTGAATGGTTTTAGCAACAATATTTTATTATTGTTAGTATTAATTTTATCATTGGTGTAGTTTTCAGAATTATTTATATTAAGCATATATTATAATTATTAAATAAATCTTGCATTATTGTTAGTGTTTTGATGATTTGTTAGTATTATGATGGTTATGATTATTGATGGTCATAGCATTATTATTATTATTATTATTATTAAAACTAATTATTACTATTGTATTTTTTTCAAAACAATAACATTTCCATTATTATTAAAACAATATTTTTTATTACTGTTGCTTTTTAACCAATATTATTTGTCTTATGTTGTTGTTGTTATTATTATTATTATTATTATTATTATTATAAGAACAGTGCTTTCTTCATACTATTAATAATAATAATGTTCTAATTTTTAATTATCACAATATTTCGAGACTGAAGACATTAAAATGAAGATTGGAGAAGAGAACAGGACTTGTGTTAAACACCGTGTGTGTGCGTGTGTGTGCGTGTGTGTGCGTGTGTGTGCGTGTGTGTGCGTGTGTGTGCGTGTGTGTGCGTGTGTGTGCGTGTGTGTGCGTGTGTAGGTGAAACCCTGCTGAGCCCGCTGGTGATGTGCGGTCCACATGGTCTGAAGTTCCTGAAGCCGGTGGAGCTGCGTCTTCCTCACTGTGCGTCTATGACTCCTGATGGTTGGTCTTTTGCTCTAAAATCCTCCGACTCCTCGTCGGGTACGCCGCTCTCTAATCTCTCTGCTTTTGGGGCACCGGGGTGGCTCTGCTCTGCTCACGGGGCAAAATCTGTTTCATCACGTTGCTTGTTTTCCCGTTAGCGCAGCTGCTTCCGGTTTTCACCGGGTGATTTTGTTCTTCTACTCCATTACTGTCATGTGCTCATATTCCTGCTGGTGGTTCATTTAGCGTACATGACTACTTCTTCTTTCATTAT
>NC_030442.2:16685000-16725000 GCF_001660625.3 Ictalurus punctatus
ACCAATAAGATATATCCTTTTTTTTTTTTCCTTTTAAATAACACTGCTTCAGTTGAATATTAGATCTTCACACACGTGACTTTTTCTTCTTTTCAATACAGGTATGCCATTATATCAATTAATAAAACCATTTTTCAAATAAGTCTTTTGTTTGTTTTGTTTGTTTTGTTTGTGTATGGACTAGAAAGGGTATCGAAACGCGTAACACATCCAGAGGACGAAGAGATATTCTTGTCTAGTAAAAATAAAAAAAAACTGATCTTGGAGCTTGAGATTGTCTCTTGCATATTTCGAGCATTACTCTGTCCACGGAGCGATCTCTTTAAACTTTAAGACGAGTAAACCATCCAGAAACGCGTTCCGGTCGTTTAGATTTACATGTTCTCGTTTAGATTTGTTTCGTGAGAGATGAACGTATTTCCTGCCATTTTTGCGGCGCACGCCCGATACGCTTCGTAGACGTCTGAGGGTTTCTGGCCTCGCTCGAGGGTTCTACTTGGAGACACTTTGTTCTTGAATGTTTACGTATTAGTTGTGTATCGTTTAAGTATTAGTTACCGGACGGTATGTTTCAGAGGGCGTGCGGATTGATTAGTGGTTAGAACGTGCGCCTCACACTTCTAGGGTCGGGGGTTCGATTCCCACCACTGCCCTGTGTGTGTGTGGAGTTTGCGTGTTCCTCCAGGGGTTTCCTCGGGGTACTTCGGAGGAGTCCGAAGACGTGCGTGGTAGGTGGATTGGCGTGTCCAGAGTGTCCGTAGTGTATGAATGGGTGTGTGTGTGTGTGTGTGTGTGATTGTGCCGTGCGATGGATTGGCACCCTGTCCAGGGTGTACCCCGCCTCGTGCCCCATGCTCCCTGGAATAGGATCTGTAACCCTGTAGGATAATCGGTATGGAAGATGGATGGATGGATGGATGGATGTTATGTTTTGGGGAAATGCATCCATATAATACAAACATAACGTCAACAAACTTGAACATGAATTCAACACGATCACCTTCTCCGTTCTCAGTCTTGTTTGGTCGATTGAAAGGAAGGAATATTTAGTAATGTTTTCATCTCCCAGGTCTTCACAGGGCCTACAAGTGTTTCATGCATGCTAGTCCTTCCCCTAACGCAGTGTCCTGGAAATTCTCCAGTGCCTCAAGGACGACGAGATCGAGACTCCTCCTCAACTCCTGAAAATACATGCACGTGACCTCCGGGTACATGCCAGATGTCTCCACATCTACACCTGGACGCTCTTCTTAAGGTTAAATCTTGTGAAATCCAGACTTCGAAGTCTGCGTAAAGAAGAGAGGCGCTCTGACCTGCTGCTCCTCTCAGTCGAGTCGAATATTTAAAAACAGACAGACAGACGAGTGCTGCTTTAAATACAGGGCATTTATTTCATCAGTAGTTCCATGCTTAAATACTGTAAATAAATAAAATAGATCTCGTTATGTACATTACAGTAATAATTATTGTTGTTTTTATTTATTTATTTATTTATCCTGCCCCAGAGGAGGTCTGTGCGTGCTGCTGTGAGGCCAGGAGAGCAACTCGGTATGTTCCATGTGTCCAGAGACAGGGGGCGCTCTCTTACCACTCTACTCATTCAGTAAAGCAGATGGGTGTAATGCAGAGTCCTGGTACAAACAAATGACCAGCAATTCTCTCTCTCTCCCTCCCTCTCTCCCTCTCTCTCTCTCTCTCTCTCTCCCTCTCTCTCTCGCTCTCTCGCTCTGCTGACTCACCTGATGAGGCCTCTTCTGATTTATATTCCTTACCTCAGAGTGTTATATGCATTTTTGTTTAAGGGGTGCCATTAATTTTGTCACGTCTGCTTTTAGAGAGAAAATAATACTAATTAAAATGTTTTTGTTTGTGAAAACTTTATTTTATATGATTATTTTTCAGAGGGTGCCAATAATTTTGGAGCTGCCTGCTTTTTTTGTGTGTGTGATTTAAACGTGCGATATTTGATCAATCAAACACTTACTGATATTATGCTGACTACTTGTGGATTAGGGTGTGTGTGTGTGAGTGTGTGTGAGTGTGTGTGAGTGTGTGTGAGTGTGTGTGAGTGTGTGTGAGTGTGTGTGAGTGTGTGTGTGTGTGTGACCGCAGGCCCGAGCTCAGTGCTGAGACACTGCACTGTTTCACTCATTAATCCCTCTTTCCCTCTCTCCGCTCATCCAGAGAGAGACCATCCATGTGAAACTAGTCAAATCATTTAATCTCTCTCTCTCTCTCTCTCTTCTCCTCTCTCTCTCTCTCTCTCTCTCTCTCTCTCTCTCTCTCTCTCTCTCATCTCCTCTCTCTCTCTCTCTATCTCTCTCTCTCTCATCTCCTCTCTCTCTCTCTTCTCCTCTCTCTCTCCTCTCTCTCTCTCATCTCCTCTCTCTATCTCTCTCTCTCTCATCTCCTCTCTCTCTCTATCTCTCTCTCTCTCTCTCATCTCCTCTCTCTATCTCTCTCCTCTCTCTCCATCTCCTTTCTCTCTCTCTCATCTCCTCTCTCTATCTCTCTATCTCAATCTCCATCTCCTATCTCTCTCTCTCATCTCCTCTCTATCTCTCTCTCTCTCTCATCTCCTCTCTCTATCTCTCTCTCTCAATCTCCATCTCCTTTCTCATCTCCTCTCTATCTCTCTCTCTCTCTTATCTCCTCTCTATCTCCATCTCCTTTCTCCCTCTCTATCTCCTCTCTCTCTCCATCTCCTTTCTTTCTCTCTTTCTCTCTCTCTCTCATATATCTCCTTTCTCTCTCTCTCCCTATCTCTCTCTGTCTGTCTGTCTCTCCCTCCCCATCTCTGTATCTCTCTGTTTCTCTCTCTCTCTCTCTCTCTCTCTCTCTCTCTCTCTCTCTCTCTCTCTCTCTCTCTGCACTGATCTGTGTCACAGATGAAAGACGCAGTATTTTCTGCAGCTGTTGTGGGAGTGACTGATGGAATGTCAGTTAACTTGAACTGACGCTTTGCGTGAAAGCATCTGCCAAATGAATAAATCTAAATGTAATTGTTGACATATTTACTCTGTGTGTGTGTGTGTGTGTGTGTGTGTGTGTGTCTTCACAAGGATGGAAAAATGAGTTACTAGAACTTTCTCTTTATAATTTGCTTATTGAGAAGTTTTACAGTCGGAGTTTGGAGTTAGTTTTTGATGGGGTGTGTTTTGGAGTTTCAGTCTCAGCTTTATAGTTTAGACTTCTGAACTGAAGTGTGTTTGCGGTTTTAAAGACACCCGAGTGTGTGTTGTGCATCTCTCTGGTGCTGTACATGAACAAGGGCCAAATCGTTAGGGCCAAGCGACTCGGAGAGTCTGTGAATCAGCGAGTCGTGTGGGATGCTCACGGTCTGTTCTGTGTGATGCGAGGTGTGTGTGTGTGGTGTGTTGGGATGTGTGGTGGTGTGTTGTGGTGTGTGTTGTGGTGTCTTGGTATGTTGGTGTGTGATGTGGTGTGTTGTGTGGTGTGTAGGCTCCTCGATGCACAAGGACAGCAAAGGTCAAACAGACGGAAGGGCTTCTGTGGAACGAGTCACAACACACGGTGCGTGGCCCCCTGCTGTGTAGAACAGGGGTGGGCAGTCTTATCCGGAAAGGTCCGGGGTGGGTGCAGGATTTCATTCCAACCGATCAGGAGTCACACCTGATTCCACCTGTTTAATCAGCTGATCGTGGCTTTCTATAGAGTCAGGTGTGGCTTCTGCTCGGTTAGAATGAAAACCTGCACCCACACCGCCCCTTTCCGGATAACATTGCCCTCCCCTGGTGTAGAGTGTCCGTGCTGACCCCTGTCCCTGACTCCTGTCCACTGTCGAAAGGTCACTTGGACTGATGAGTCCCGTTCTCTTTTACATCAGGTGGATGGACAGGTACGTGTGTGCTGTTTACGTGGGGAAGTGATGGCACCAGGATGCGCCGTTGGTAGAAAACATGCCGGTGGAGGGAGTGTGGGAGTCAGTGTGACACGTGCCACCTAGCAACCAGCTGGGTTAGTCTAGCAATCACCGTAGCAACCAGATGGAATATCATACAGTAGCAACCACCTTGCAATTCCCTAGCAACCAACTGAGTTAGCATACCCTAGCAACACCCTAGCAACCAGTTGGGTTAGCCTAACAATCACTTAGCAACACCTTAGTGACCAGATGGACTATCATAGCAACCACCTTGCAGCACCCTAGCAACCAGTTGGGTTAGCCTAACAATCACCTAGCAACACCTTAGCAACTAGATGGAATATCATACAGTAGCAACCACCTTGCAGTGCCCTAGCAACCAACTGAGTTAGCATAGCAACACCCTAGCAACCAGTTGGGTTAGCCTAACAATCACTTAGCAACACCTTAGTGACCAGATGGACTATCATATCAACCAACTAGGTTAGCATAGCAACACGATAGCAGTCAACTGGGTTGGCATAGCAACCAGAGAGTTACACTGTAGTTACCAGTCGGGTTAGCATAGCAGCACCCTAGCAGTCAGATGGGTTAGCCTATCAACACCTTAGCAACGAGATGGAATATCTTAGCAACCATCAGGATTAGCATAGCAACACCCGAGCAACCAACTTCCATACGCTCGCAACGTTTTAACATTTTAAGGCTGTGACCTCTTTTTTTTTATTTTTTTTTTTAAAGCTTTTAAATGTTCCACATTAACTGCTAAACGTCTGACATTTGAAACTTGATGCTAACCCTGTGATATTAGCGCGCTTAGCTCTCTGTCAAACCAACACCAGGGTTCATCCATGCACTTCAACTCTTCATGCCAGAAGGACTCGCTTTTTTCCTTCCTTAGAAATGTCATTAAAAGTAAAGTATTGATTCCGAAGCTTTAGAAAGTGAAGGCTTTTATTGTTAGCTGCCAGAATCAACCTTGACTTCGCTTGCTTCAGCTTCTCTTCTGATTAATTCCAGTCAGAGTGAACCTACGCCTGGCTTTTAGGCCAAGTTCTGACTTAACGCCATCATGTCCTGCTTTCGGTCTCTGTCTCTCTCTCACACACACACACACACACACACACACACACACAGGTTTCTTTAAAAGTCGAAATTGTCTTTCTTTAAGTAAAGAACTGAGACGGAGTTGAATAAGACGCAGCGTGAAGGCTCTGTGCTGTTCACCGTGTCTCGGAGGCGTAGGTTGAGTCATTACTGCACCTTTGTCACTGAATGACGCAACAGAAGCCTCAGGGAGAGAAAGGATGTCGAAAACCCCGGCACGCTTTCACTATTATTTTTAAAAACTCACCTGTTTTTAGTGCCGTCCCTGTCACGACATAGCATTTCCAAAAAAATGCAACACAATAGTGTTGTGTGTGTGTGTGAGAGAGAGAGAGCGCGCAAGAGAGAGAGCTGTACACAATATATATATAATTTTAATTTGTCCATTTTTTTTAAATCACAGAGGTGGATTTTGGGGCCCTAGGCTAAATGCTAAATATAGGAATGGGGCCCTCATTTCAGTGTTTTCAATTTTCAGCATACGAGATTTAGCATTAATAGCAATAATGAGTAATGAGTCTTGATTGCTCACAGAACTGTAAATCCTTTTCTTCTCATACCCCAGAATGTCAGGAAGTCGGGGTCAGAGCGCAGGGTCGGCCATGATACAGCGCCCCCTGGAGCAGAGAGGGTTAAGGGCCTTGCTCAAGGGCCCAACAGTGGCAGCTTTGCAGTGCTGGTGCTCGAACCCCTGACCAGTAACCCAGAGCCTTAACCGCTAAGCCACCACTACCCTGGGGACCAAAAGGTGGCCCTGGACTTTCTGTCGCTGATACACTCGTAAAGTAAGCATTCGGATGGCATTTTAGCGTATGGATTTTTAGCAAAACATCATTGATTTAGCGAAAAAGTGAAAATAAAACTTTCTTAATCATATGTTTATACAGCGTTTCTCGGGGCTCTTGGTAGCTCGGGGCCCAAGGCAATTCCCGACCTTTGCCTGACGGTAAAGTCTACGCTATGATGTGTTTAGGAATGCTCCTGATGCTAAATGGAACCTTCATCAATCTGCTGAGCATCATAAAATCATCTGGTAAAATCAGTTCGAGTCACACTGCTGTGTTTGGGTTACTGGTGGCTGTATTCGGTAAGTCCCGCCCCTCAGTAAAAGGAGCCAATCGTCTTGTTGTTTAAGACGTTAGCAGAAAACACCCATCCGATCATAGTCGTACACTGATACATGCGTTGCTTTGCTGTTAATCGTGCAGAATTTTTCACATTCATGCTCTGGAGTGATATATGAACAACAACAACAAAAAAAATGTATTTGTTGTTTTTGTTTGGTTAAAGAGCGCATTATTTACACCACATTATTTTAAGAGCCATTTATGAGTCTCTGCACATTCCAGGAAGTAACAGCCTTGTCTCCTCTGACTCCGAATGACTAAGTGTCAGTAAGATGGCCGCCGGCTGTGTACAGACTTCACTCGAAGGACTTTGAGTAAACGTGTCGTGGTGTAAATAAAGAAGGTGTTTATGGGTACGTGTCTGTTACAGAGGTTCACACGCGGTACTGCGGTGCCGGGCGGGGAAGTGTATTGTTGGGTCTCTGGGATTAGATCCGTTACAGAACTGAGGAGTGCTCAGGAGAAAGGGAGCGGTTTGAGGATCAGTATGAAGAGGTGCACCGCTGTAATATTTATATCATCTATAAAATATTTCAGAAGCAGAGTGACGGGGAAATGAGTTCTTGAACGAAGATCCAGAGGTTCATTTATTCCTTCCGTCCTTCCTTCCTTTGTCCTCCATGTTGGTTTTCCTATCTGCTTTCTGTTCTTCTTTCTTTCCTTTAATTTGCTTTTCTGTTATTTTCTTTTCCTTTATTCATGAATTACTTCGTTCCTTCATTCATTTGGCCTCCATGTTGGTTTTTCCTTTCTCCTTTCTTTCTTTCTTTGTCCTCCATGTTGGTTTTTCCCATCGCCTTTCTATCCTTCTTTTATTTTAATTTCCTTTATTCACTCATTTATTTATTCATTTATTCCTTCCTTCCTCCCTTGCTCTATTCCTTTCTTTCCTTCCTTCCTCCCTCCCCTCGCTCTCCACTTTCTTTTTCTTTTTTTTCTTTCTTACTTTCTTTCCCTCCTTCCTCCCTACACCTCTCTTCCTTTCTGTCCTCCTTCCTTCCTCCCCCACTTTCTTTCCTTCCTTCCTCTTCCACTTTCTTTCTTTCCTTCCTTCCTATCTTTTCTTTCTTCCTTTCTTTCCTTCCTTCCTCCCCCACTTTCTTTTTTTCTTTCTTCCTTTCTTTCCTTCCTTCCTCCCCCACTTTCTTTTTTTCTTTCTTTTTCTTTCTTCTCTTTCTTCCTTTCTTTCCTTCCTTCATTCCTCCCCACTTTCTTTCTTTCCTTCTTCCTTTCCTTCCTTCCGCCCCACTTTCTTTCTTTTTCTTTCTTCCTTTCTTTCCTTCCTTCCTCCCCCACTTTTTCTTTATTTCTTTCTTCCTTTCTTTCTTCCTTTCTTTCTTTCTTTCTTTCTTTCATTCTTTCTTTCATTCTTCCTTTCCTTCCTCCCCCTCTCCCTTCCTTTCTTTCCTTCCTTCCTGATTAACTGTAGATCTGGAGTTGATCTGGATAGAACACTGAACATAAGGCAGGAATGCACTGGGAATGGATCCACATGTCCTCCTCTTTGTTTTTCTGAATTTCCCTCCAACTTCTAAAAGTTTAGGGTTTTTTTTTTTTTTTTAAGCTTGTGATGTCACACTGAGCTGCTTTTTTCTTTCTTTTTTTTTAAGTGGAACTTTTTGTACATTTTTGGAAGCTCAAAAAAGTCACCTCATTTCCCCCTCGCCGTGGCCACTTCCTGTAGGATTATTTATAAAAACGTAAACAGTGGTGGAGGAAAAATAAAACCCACTAAGTGTAAAAGCAGCTTCATAAAACATTTCAGCAGCAACCTTCTAAAAAAATCCGTACAGAGTTCAGAGAGAGACGTCTGCTCCTTTCACAAACCGGTTTTTCCTTATCTTCTACAGATAGTCTATCTTTCCTCATCGATATATTGGTGTGCAGTCTGGGCAGGAAGATAAGAGGGGACATGAATTCAGATGGCTTTATTTAAAGATACAGTGTTCGAGACCGTACGCTAAAGCCTTTAGATGATTATCATTGTTTTCCAGCGTAAGGATGAAACTGAAATTAAATTTCCTGTTCATTTCCTATTTTAAGTATCTGTTATTGTCTGTACAGGAAATGAATTCAAACGTGTCCATGTGGGCTGCAGAAATGTTCCTCTTTAACCGTATTAGGGTTTCATGTCTAATAAACCTGCCTCTTTATAAACATGAGTAGAACTGCTGTAATAATAATGACAATAATAATATTTTTTATTTATACTATAGACTGTTATCGATTTAGTTTTAAATGGCTCAGAAATAAGTATTACAGTTTAAAATCATTTGAATCATTTAAAATTAGAAATACTTCTGATTATATGCATAAACAAAAAATATATCCGTAAAACAATGTATCTGTTCAAGCAAAAAACTTGATGTAAAAAAAGTATAATGTGTGTGTGTGTGTGTATATATATATATATATATATATATATATATATATATATATATATATATAAGATTATAATCTGTAAATATGTTAAATTAAACATTAAAACATAACAGCACAACTGAGGTGTCTCTGCTCCCGGCGGTTGTTTCTGCGCACCAGCTTCAGGGGTGATTTATGTGTTTTTCTTTCTTCTTTGCCATGCAAATTTGATGAGCTCCTCTCCGTGCGCTTTGTGCTTTGTGCTCTGATCATCATTTAAGAGCTGACGCCTCTACTTTCAGGCCTGGACATTCATCTGCTAATAAACACAAAACAACAAAACATTCCAAACTATTTATTTCCACAAACTCTCACCTTATTTTCTAGCTTGGAAGGGGGCTGTATTAATTCTGAACTGCTGATGTAACTTTTTTCCCTTTTTTTTTTTTATTTTTTTTTTTTAATTGAACACTCAATTGCATTATTATTGCTTTATATATATATATATATATATATATATATATATATATATATATATATATATATATACGGTCACATGCCTCCATGCTGACCCCCTGTCCACCACCAAAAGCTCCGACAATGGGCACATGAGCATCAGAACTGGCCCATGCAGCAATGGAAGAAGGTGGCCTGGTCTGATGAATCATGTTTTCTTTTACATCGTGTGGACAGCCGGGTGTGTGTGTGTGTGTGTGTGTGTGTGTCTCTTACCTGGAGAAGAGATGGCACCAGGATACACTATGGGAAGAAGGCAAGATGGTGGAGGCAGTGTGATGCTCTGGGAAATGTTCTGCTGGGAAACCTTGGGTCCTGGCGTCCATGTGGATGTTCCTTTGACACGTCCCACCTACCTAAACACTGTTCCAGACCAAGTACACCCCTTCATGGTAACGGTATTCCCTAACGTCAGTCGCCTCTCTCAGCAGGATAATGCTCCCTGACACACTGCAAAAACTGTTCAGGAACGGTTTGAGGAACCTGACAAACAGTTCAAGGTGTTGATTCGGCCTCCAAATTCCCCAGATCTCAATCCGATCGAGTCTCTGTGGGATGTTCTGGACCAACTAGTCCGATCCATGGAGGTCCCAGCTCACAACTTTCAGGACTTAAAGGATCCACTGTAACGTCTCGGTGCCAGATACCTTCACACCTTCAGAGGTCTTGTGGAGTCCATTCCTTCGATGAGTCAGAACTATTTTGGTGTCACAAGGTGAGGGGGACCTACACCATATTAGGCAGGTGGTTTTAATGTTATGGCAGATGCATATAATTTTTCATTATATTTACGATTATTTATTATTATATTATATATTAGTTCATGTAATAGTGTTAATATTATTAGTTTTACATCCAGGTGTGTTTTTGTCGCTGGACGTGTGGGAACACTGTTGCGAGGCAACTGAAAATCAAGATGGATGCCAAGCAACTAGCTAACAGCTGAGGCTAACGTTTTCTTCAGAGAGCAAGTGGAAACGTAGGTATTTAATTTGAATATGAAGGTAGAATGACAGCGAAAATGAGAAAAACTCAACCGGGATATCAACATTTCTCTCAGGTGTGTTGCTAAATTACTTAATAAAATAAAATAAAATAAAGCTTTATACAGCCAAAAAGTAATTGTGCCGTAATTAGCATATGTTTAGCATTAACCGCTAACCGAACTCCTGTGGGGTTTGTTTAAATGAGAAACATAAACAGATTATTGTGTGTAACCTTTTGAATTTAAGCTGTTATTTAAATGAAACGTTAACTTTTCAAGAGTTGAATGCCTCACGAGTGCGCTGTTTGTGAATGTTCATGGAAATGCAGCCGTATTTGAATGTAGTATCAGTTTAATATCGTAATTGTTCATTGGCAAACGAATCTCTGAATCACATCTGACGTGAGAGTCAACCGAATCGCAATCACAGTCGTGTTTTCCTTAGACTTCACACGGATTAAGTATTTTATTACTATTATTTTATATTTTCTCATGGTCTTTATCACTTACAAGTAGCTCTGAATGCTAACCTTAATTAAATTCGGTTCAGTGCTTTCAAACCATTTGACTCATTGACCAATGAGTCGACTCTTTTGGTTTCTCATCAGCTCTTTGACTCGGCTCTCTCTCTTTCTCTGTTTTTTTTTTTGTTGTTGTTTTTTGTTTTGTTTTTTTTATCTCTAAGACAAAGTTTAAGATATTTTGATAACTCATTGTTCTTCTTTGCATATCTGTGTCGGAAATTGTTTCATTAAAGTCTTAATCTGCCTTTTAATTAAAAAAAAAAAAAAACTTTTTTATGGGATTTTATTTTATTATTTTTTAAAAATCTTTTTGGCACTAGAGATGAGCATTAAACAAATCCACCAAGCCTTCCTATGTTAATCTCATTGTGTTGTTGTGTCTGTACTTTATTAGAAAGTGTTATTTAAATCTACATTAATAATCACCTCCCTTAACACGAGCACACTTTCAATGTCCATGAAAAAAGAGTCAACTCAAAGAGCCGACTCATTCATTAATGACACATAACTAATATACAGGCTAACCTTATGATGTAAAATATGACTTTTTATCCTCGGCTTGTGCACCATGTTGTCTGAGCAGTGTTTTCCCCATAAAGTGTGAGTGAGTGTGTTTACTTGCTTTGTGGAGAAAGGGTTGGTCTATAGGGAGCCTTAAATGGTGGTTTGGGATGAAAACGAAATACGAGGGGCAGCTACAGTCTCTTCAATTTGCACATCTCCCTATGGGTACTAGGATCATCTTAGGGGAGCAGTTGCTACCTATACACACCTGTGTGTGTGTGTGTGTGTGTGTGTGTGTGTGTGTGTGTGTGTAATTGATGCATGAAGCTTGCAATGCCAGGAGACAGTGTGGGTTGGTTTGTCTTTCTTTCTTTCTGCCTTTCTTTCTCTCTCTCTCACCCTCACTCACCACTGCAGCTGAATAATTCACAAAAGCAGGAGAAAATTCATCTCCCTGTGAGGACAAAAGTTCATTTCTTCCTGTTGCAGAAAAATTCTCACAACAACATCAGATTATCATTTAAATCAGATTGTTTTCCTCTCCAGGCCCGCATCGTGCCGTGCAGGAAAACCGAGATAAACACCCTGCAGTCATATCCGTATCGCGATATAGAAACTCCGGAGTGTACAAATATTACGTTTGTAAATGTTGCATATTAAATAATTAATGTTGCTGAGAATACATCGTCAACAGATATGGTTTTATCACAGTTGACAGATTTTGAGCAAATTAATGAGGACAAATTCAGCACGTGTTCCGTCCAATCTCTCGGACTGTAATTAGACTCTAAATGACTGACTTATTGAAGATGAGTGCACTTGTTTGGTGGAGATGAGATTGTTGAGATTTCATGCTGAAGGTGAGATTAGAGTACAGTTACTACAGTAGAGTACGATGGAACTAATTGGCAAAAAAATGTCTCTAACCCTTGTGTGTCCTTAAAATTTTTTTTTTTTTTTTTTTTTTAAAAACCTTTTGTTTGTGTGAATGCAAACAGCATAAATTTTGCAAAAAGTGTGTTTTTATCGGAATTTTAATATTTCACCCTCATTTGCTTTCATAAATCTATTTTAAACTGGGTAAACAAATTACTTACACTCAGGACGTTAAGGACAAAAATGTCCCCATTGAAACTGCAATATTTAATCCCTGTGACGTTTAAGAATAAAATCATGCATTCTGTCTTAATAGGCTTTTATTTTGTTGACAAAGTCTCAAAACATTTATTTATTTATTTTTTAAATTCTGAAATGTGTCGTATTTTCTCGGGGTTAGTCTCTGGGGAAAATCCATGCTTTTCCTTTTTTTCTGATTCTGCTGTATTATTAGAGCGCTGCAGACCAACTGAATAAATGATGCAGATATGATTGTGTGAGAATGTGATGTGTGTGTGTGTGTGTGTGTGTGTGTGTGAGAACAGTTTGAAGGAAAGAAATGATGTTATACTGGAAATCACAAATCCCACCCCATGTATACGAATGATAGAAGGTTCCAGAGCTTTGAAGATTTTTTGCATTATGTAAAGAAACCGGCATTTAAAGGGTTAAAATTCTGAAAATGAATGAGTGTTTGGTAATTATAATCAGAACCGATGCCGGTTAAAAAATAAATAAATAAATAAATAAATAAATAAATAAATAAAAAATCAACATGAGTGAAAGTGGAAAAAAAACATATATAATTTTTTTATGACAGTTTTTGGACACGGACATTTTTGTCCTCTATGGAACTTTTTTAAATTGACGCACAAGGGTTAAGTTCTTGGAAAGAGACTGGAATTTACAGTTTAAATCGACCATTTAGAATTAGGGTTAGGGTTAAGTCTCCACTGCACACTCCAGGTCAGTAGGTGGCGCTAATGCATCTTAAGCTGGTCTGCCAACAGCTAAAAACATCAAGGAAGAGGAGAGCTTGTTGTGGCCTAATTACAGTGACCTAGATGGGTCTTTTTCTAATCACATCTATATTTTTTCCAATAAAATAATACCTAACGGACGGGAGCCAGGGCCGTGCTGTTTGAGTGGGAGGGATGGCATTTCTCGCCTGTCAATCACAAAGACTAGCCAATCACGAGCATCTGTGAACTCACTCCCGTATGAGGAAGACGGAAGACAGCCCCAAATTAGTAGCTGTTGTATGATAGGACAGGGGAATCACCAGGTAACCTATTTCCTATTAGATTTCCTGAGCCTAGAGTTTTTGAAACCATTTCTTGAAGAATATACTGTACATATTGTTACTTTATTTATTTATTTATTTATTTATTTATCTTATTACCAATAGACACTGGGTGTCTGAAACGTATACCATGCTCCATAATTGCTAAGTATTTGTGGCAGGAGGGCAGGAAATGTTTTAAAGTAATGCCGCCTACCTTAATGCTGCCTTTTAAAGGCAGTGTGTTTATGAAGGATATATCCGTCGGTGCCTTATGTATCCCATAATCCTTTGTGTCACTTGAGTGCAGCTGGAGATTCAGGAGCAGGAGTGTTTGAGCACAAATGCAAGTTATTTGTTTGTCTATTTTTACTTACTTAAGAGTAATAGGTAAATATATTCACTCTGTTCCCACCAACAGTCATGTCATTAGTGTAGGAGAGCCTGTGTACGTTCCCTCGGGGCCCCCTGGCTGCATGGGGACACGTTACCGCCATTTTAGCAAGAAATACTTTTTTTTTTAAATAAAAAATTATACTTTTTATAGCAACATCATTTCTATCCGTGTCAGCAGAGTTATAATGGAGTCCAACTCCTGACAAAAGAAATTGTTTTTTTTTTTGTCTCTGTACAGGTGCTGCTGTCATGTCTGATTGGAGTCGTGTCATGGAAAAAGATCTCTCTCTCTCTCTCTCTCTGGTGGTGAGTAAAGCGGGAAAAAAAAAAAAGGATTAAATCTCTACCATGTGTGTGAAGCATAACAAGACACCTGGTTTCGGTTTTCCCACGCCTGACTCAGGGGAATAATCTTAACTGCGATTTTGCTCAATGACGTGGATTTCATTGGATCGGGTAATTTAGTCAAAGTCCAGAAAATCAGGCTGGAAGAAGTAAAAAATAAATAAATAAATAACCCACATCAATGAAATCTTTGACCGGATTAAAGGCGAGTCAGCACGTGTGTATGATTGCTTGTTTGAGACTTTTGAAGCTGAATAAAACTCTCATCTAGCGTTTGCATCACAACAAAGTGGAGAGCTGCACGCGAGTGACGATGATTCCCCGTCACGCAGTCTGTTTGCCATGGAGATTAGAGGACGGACGCAGAAACGAGGTTCGAATTTGGCACGATTACCGATTCCTGATGAAATAACCCCAACACAGCAGTTTCCCTTCCCGATCGTCTGACTGTGATAATGACACCAGCTGGCTGCCGGAGGTTTAGAGCACATTACTGGCCCAGAACCTCGTAAATATCCGTGTATAAAAGTGAATTCTCAGCACAGGTGCGAGAAAATTATTTATCTCCCTTCTCACACAACGTGTTATTACTTTCATGCTGCAGTAACACTTTTTTTCCTCATGAGGGGTTAGGAAAAGTTCTAGTAAAATCTTATCTCATCTTATCTACTGCTCCATCTGACTAGAGGTCGTATCTCCCTAACTCGTAATTCCTAATCTCCGACTTGGAAAAAACCCGCACAGCCGAGTTAAACGGATGAACGGAGCCCCGTCGCTTTCTGCCGTCGTCGTGATTGTCGTCACGATCTGCATCTCGGATCAAAAACCCTCGGATTAAATTTTTAAATATCGACTAATCTAGAAAATCCAGGAGACTGCTGCTCATAAACGGACCTTTCAGTAGGTTTAAGAGGTTTTTAAAATTCAAACACTAACTGTAACAGGAAAGATGGTAGTGTTTGTACTCAATAATAATCTATAGGTAGTACATGATTATTCAATTTGAGACACAACATTTGTTTGTTTATTCAGTGTCACACGGTTCTATACGGCTTCCGCTATTTCGGTTGATCTTCCACCACATGGACGCGTCACGTTCGTTTCTGTGAACGTTGCAGAAGTGAGGCACCAAATGACTGCAGGATACAAGCGGCGGCCATCTTGTGTACACAGCAAGTATAAATAAATCAGCCTTAAATCTTAGTGTCTCCTCCAGTAAATGGTTTTCCGGGAGTCCGACCCACACGTCCATTAAAATATATGAGCTAATTGCTCATAAACTGAGCTAAATTGTGGTTTGAGCTCTCAACGCCGTTTCCCAAGTCTCATCGGAGTTCAACGGTGCACTACTTTTACCACCACGTCCGCCATACAGACAGCTCGGGATGGCGGGACGAAGTGATGCATTTCTCACCTTGATGGACGTCTCATGTTTGTTCCGAGATGTTCTCAAGGACATATTTTTAGGAATTTCCCTCCGAGTGAAACTCTGTACCCGACTTAAGAACTTTGTACACTTGAATGATCTTGGTATATCATTATCTGGGCAAATCCATGCACGTTATATTCGAGATTTCCCGTGCACATATTCTGTATGTTAGTCGCCATTCATCTTCTTGCCATGTAAAGGTTTTGGGACATCCTCTGTGACTAATCACTTTCCTCATCCTATATCGCTCTACTTAAACAATCCAGATTGTTTCTCAGCATTCTTCAAGAGCTGGATCTTACAGCAGTATCACAAGCTGCAGATGAGCATGAAGCATCCTTAAGAGACCACTCCTGATCCAAGTCGAGATCTTGAAGCACCTTGAAAAATAATTCGAGCGCTCTTCAAGCAAAATGAAATCGCTGAGGTTTTCCCATCCTCGTCTACGAGCGGTGTTATTTGAAATAAACATAGCGGTCTCACCGGGGAAGAAACACACACACACACACACACGGGTAAGACATAAAAGATGACCTTATTACACAGCTTTTCATGAATGTTGCGCAGTGTGTGTTGATGTGGATGGAGGAGGAAGTCCGGTGAGCTCACTGCGACACCCCGATGGAAATCTAAAACACGTGGCGTTCCTATATAAATGAACGTCTTTCCCGCTAGCAGTGTTAGCCGGGTTCCTGGAGAAGCCTAACATCATGGGAAATAATAGACAGAAAGCTTAATTCAGACAGACGAGCTTTGCTTCTTAGCTCCGGCTGAGCGATTACAGCTGCTTTAAGTGATATAGGCAAGATGGATGACTTTAATGGGACTGAACCGAGTCCAGTCACATTGCAAATGAATGAGTGAGGCACTGGAGACTTGGAGACAATAAGAATGAACGTTTAGCTTTAGTCCTTCAGCCTCCCTTTGGAGCCGGAATATAAACGGATCGTCTCTTTGTGTCTGAATTCAGCCTACCCGATAGTAAACACGTCTTAAGTAAAAATGAAGACGCAGAAATGATTTAGTAGAACTTAGAGTACTCCTGGGAAGGTTTCTGATATAACGGCGCATCCCGAAGCGTTTTATTCCTCTCGTACCGCGGAAATTTCCCAACGAGTACAGTTTTTATCCGTCGATTATTTCTTAATCAAAATTTCACACACAGTTTACGTAGAGAATAATATAAGATTCGGACTCATCTCAGACCCTTCTAGATACAGGATGATATAACCTGTCGTGTGTGATTTTAAAGCTCTTTTGAAATAGTTTATAATCGATGATATGCAAATTAGAACTGAATATACAGTACATACTGTTTAGCTATATACTAGTACTGAGTTTGAAGATGAAATGAAAAATGAGTTTTCTGTGTCCCAGTCTTTCTGAGTGTGTCTTTCGTTATTAATTATTAGGATTAAATATTTGGTTTGTATGTTGTGGCGTATCCCAGAAACTCCGTACACCATGCACATTTCGTGTTCTAAGTCTAGGCTGTGTGTTTTCAGCTCAGTGCTCCAGCTGTGATTACAGACCCTCTGTTCCATTACTATAATCCCTCTCTAAGCCGGGGTTTAATCCTCAATTGGCTTTTACCGAGTACTGTGCTTCTTCAGGCTTTGCACCAGTCAAGAGGTTCACTGTAGACCAAGTGCAGGTGAACGTTGTTCTCGAGTAAGTAATTAGCCGAGCGTGTGTGAGTGAGAGCAGAATATTCAGTCTGACGGCCAAAAACGGTGACCTCTTCCTGACCTCAGCACACGTCTAGCCAGATGATGTCGTAGCCCGTAGCATACGACATCACTCAGGACGCTCGACTCAGACATACCCCAGGGCTGTGACAAAATGAGAAGTCCAAGTGCAAGAGTCAAAAAATAGAGCAAAATTTCCAAATGCCAGGCCGAAAACAGAAAGACCAGCTAATCAACTCATCGTAAGAGTTTACATCTGGGCAGTGACAGGATACTGTGCATTAGCTCTTTTATGACGTTTGCCAGGTGATTTTGGTTTCTTTAAATACATCCGTGTCAAATCTTTTAACTTTAGATGGGTTTTCCACTGAGTCCAAGTTGAGTCTAGGAACCCAAGCCACTGTGTCAAGATTTTCTAGACATGGAGTAAGAGTTGACACTCCAGTGCTAGAGTACACAACCTCTCATCTCCAGGTTGAGAAGAGAGTCCCGAACTGTACAGTAGAGTCTAAGTCAAGTCCAGAGTCCCAAACCATTTAGTCTGAGTCGAGTCCAGAGCGTCAAGCTATATAGTCCAGGTTGAGATGACCATCATGTGTCACAGAGTGTAAATCGGTTCCAGACTCCCCAAGCCATAGAGTTCCAAGTCATAGAGTTTGTATGAAGTCCAGACTCTCAAACCATTTAGTACTGGTCGAGTCCAAACTCCCAAGCTTTATATGACAGGTTAAGACGAGAGTCCTGAGCCATAGAGTCTGAATCAATTCCAGCTTCATAAGCTGTATAAATCAGGGAGAGTCCCAAACCTACTATGAATCTAGACCAGAGTCCAATCTAGATTCGAGTCCAAAGTAACAAGCCATAGAGTCTGAGTTTAGACTACTGTCTCAAACCTTAGCGACTGAGTCTAGACTAATGTCTGCAGCCATAGAGTCTGAATCAAGTTCAGCATCACAGGTGGTACAATTAAAGTTGACTTGAGAGTCCCAAGCTTTAGAGTCTGAGTCTAAACCAGAGTCTCAAGCCATAGAGTCAGAGTTGAGTCAAGTCCAAGGTTCCAATCCACTGAATTTGAGCCTAGACCAGCATCTCATACCCTAGAGTCTGAGTCTAGACCAGCATCTCATACCCTAGAGTCTGAGTCTAGACCAGCATCTCATACCCTAGAGTCTGAGTCTCGACCAGCGTCTCATACCCTAGAGTCTGAGTCTCGACCAGCGTCTCATACCCTAGAGTCTGAGTCTCGACCAGCGTCTCATACCCTAGAGTCTGAGTCTCGACCAGCGTCTCATACCCTAGAGTCTGAGTCTCGACCAGCGTCTCATACCCTAGAGTCTGAGTCTAGACCAGCGTCTCATACCCTAGAGTCTGAGTCTAGACCAGCGTCTCATACCCTAGAGTCTTGAGTCTAGACCAGCGTCTCATACCCTAGAGTCTGAGTCTAGACCAGCGTCTCATACCCTAGAGTCTGAGTCTAGACCAGCGTCTCATACCCTAGAGTCTGAGTCTAGACCAGCGTCTCATACCCTAGAGTCTGAGTCTAGACCAGCGTCTCATACCCTAGAGTCTGAGTCTAGACCAGCGTCTCATACCCTAGAGTCTGAGTCTAGACCAGCGTCTCATACCCTAGAGTCTGAGTCTAGACCAGCGTCTCATACCCTAGAGTCTGAGTCTAGACCAGCGTCTCATACCCTAGAGTCTGAGTCTAGACCAGCGTCTCATACCCTAGAGTCTGAGTCTAGACCAGCGTCTCATACCCTA
Organism: Ictalurus punctatus; assembly: GCF_001660625.3. NCBI lineage: Eukaryota > Metazoa > Chordata > Actinopteri > Siluriformes > Ictaluridae > Ictalurus > Ictalurus punctatus. Next base: position 16,703,788 of record NC_030442.2, read on the forward strand.
GAGTCTGACTCTAGACCAGTGTCTCTAGCTGTAGAGTCATGGTCAAGACCGGATTCCCAATGTGTCGAGTTCAGGTATGAAGCAGTCCTGAAAGAAAAGCCTGAGTCCAGTCCAGACCCCCAAGTCATGGAGTCAGAGTTGAAACCAGAGTCTTAAACTGTCGAGTGCAAGTTGTACTATCCTGAAGCTTTATTTTTGTGGAGAAACAAAGTCTACCAAATGTTGTAAGTGTATGTGCAGGGTCTTAAATAAAAGTCAGAGTTGAGTCCACGTTCCAAAGCCATTCAGTCCGAGTCAAGACCAGAGTCCCAAGCTGTAGTGTCCGAGTCTAATTTTAAGTCCCAGTGTACGAGTTGTAGTCGTATGATGTCATCTCGCAAGTCAGTGAATTAGAGACCTAAGTCCCCAGATATGATCAGTCCCTGTTATATAACTGTGATTTGAAATGCATATTATGTCTCTTTTGTACTTTGTGTATTTGTTCTTAGTTCGTCGATGGGCACATGATGTTTAGCCATTTGCGCATCTCTATAATATTTTCAAGTTCATGCAAGAGTCGATGTTTGAAGTAATTTTGGAAAAACATGCCGCGTCATGACTGTAATTTTGACCTCAACAAGTTATTTCCAACAAGTGCAGTTATGCTCACAGAATTCTCGCCTATCTAGACTCCAAACTGCTCTGCCTCTGATCTAGCAGCCAGAGAAACGGTTCAGGGAACGGACTCAGCCGTACTTTAATTTTACGAAGCGTGGGCGTTAAATCTTAGCTCTTGTGATAAATGATGGTGTGTGTGTGTGTGTGTATGTGCTGACTCATTCGATCAGCAGTGGGTGCTCGTCTGCCAACAGTTCTGGCATTCGTGTCTCTGAACCTGTGGGAGCGTCTGTCTGAGAGAACGAGAGAAAGAAAGACACTGCAGAATTATGCATGCGACATCTCTCAGTTTGGAGATAAGCCTGATGAATCGAGCCCTACTGCCCTCAGAGGCTCAATTCCACATCGCTATTAATTAAAAGATGAATTATGGGGCCTTATCTGAGGCCTACGATGATCTGCGCTCGAGGCTTCTGGAGCAGTTTGGAAGACGTTATGTTATATTATATTACAGGACGTATTGTGGCGATACTCTGGCAGTTCTGCATTTCGAGAAGAGCAGAGAAGCTGTAATCCATCCACCTCATCACTGTCTCGGTCCTTCACTCTGAGCCCTTTTAATGCAATTGATTATGACGGTAAATAGCAGGAGAAGATCAGTAAGATCCATCAGCTCCAAACAATCATGATCTGCTAGGCTTTGCCTAGAGCATCATCATCGTCCAAATCATGATGTATTCATGACTTAACGTTATATAAGCGGCCTGTCTGTTTTGCTCTATTCGACCCAGGACAAAAATGGAGTTACAGGAAACCGGCACAACGCTGTGTGTTTATTTTTGTAAGTCATGTCACTGTTCCAACACACAAGCTTGAAAGACTTTTGATTTGATTTCCTATGAAATGAAAACGCTCGACTTTTCCAAAAAAAGAGTCGGACGTTAGCCTCGATTCTGATGTCGGCGCTGAACGCAAAACATATCAGCAGGTTCTTTGTATTAGCGTGAAACTCCTCACTGATTGGCAGTCTAACTTAAATGGTCTGAAAAATAAAAGCACACAGAAATGTGACGCTGCAAGTTCTGCGAGAAAGCCTTGAACATTTTGACATTTATAATGTGTGGCACACGGTGCACAAATGCAATATAACACCTCGGGGAACTGAAATTAAAACCGACACTCGCTGACTCAGACAACCGGAACATTCGCCAGACCGCTAGCAGCGTCGCGCTAAAACCGTGCGATTTACGTCGAGCTAAATGCATTGAGCGACACCACATCTACATTGTGCTGGAAACAACAACACTAAATAAATAAATAAATAAATAAATAAATAAACAAACTAATCATTCACACTCTTCCTCTGGTCATACACTCCTAAAAATGTTTGAACTCTTTATGGTTCTAGGGTTGTGCCTCTGGAGGAAACCTTAAAGGTTCCCCACGACCATGTTTTTCCTTGCTAATAGAACCCTTTTTTATTTTGTGGAGGTTATGAACTCTTAAAGAACCCAAATCACTGGTCATTTTATTTTCTTCTTCATACCTAGAACCTTTCAGGGGTTTGATATTTAGATAAACTGTGCCGGTACTCGGTACAGGGTTCTTCTTTAAGATGTCATTGGATACCCAAGAGGAGTTAGTTTCCTTAAAAAAAGGTTCTAATTGAAAGCCTTTCTGATGAGAAAAGACTCAGTTGATGGGTTCTACAACAGAGGACATATTTAGGGACAGTGACAGAAGAACCCTTAAGACTTCTATTTTTTTTTTATTTCTTTTTATTTATTTATTTATATATATATATACAGTGTATGCGGGAATCAGCATTCTTCCTAATCAGTGTTCTTCCGTTGGTTCTCTATGTTCTGCTCGGAACCCTTTCTGATAGGAAAATACTTCGTTGATGGGTTCTACAACAGAAGAACATAGAGGGACAACCGAAATTTTTTTTTTTTTAGATATATGGCAGATAGTCTCTTAATCAGCATTCTTCCTAATCGGTGTTCTTCGGTCGACCCTGTGTGTTCTACTTGGAACCATTTCCGATACTGAAACACTCAGTTGATGGAAGGACAACCGACGAACCCTTCAGAGTTTTTAAAAAAAGTGCATGGCAGATAGACTCCTAGTCAGCATTCTTGCTAATCAGTGTTCTTCGCTTGGTTCTCTGTGTTCTGCTCGGAACCCTTTCTGATAGGAAAAGTCCTCGTCGTGGTGTTCTACAACAGTAGAAGAACCAGCAAGAGAAGAACCCTTAAGAGTATATGGCAGAGAGACATATAAACAAGGTTCGGGCAGCCTTTTTGAATGCGGAGAAAGTGAGTCTCGGCGTCGTCCATCTCCTGCTGTTTCTATGTTCCATATCAATGTAGCGTGTCTTTCTCTCCGTCCGTACTTCATATGCATTTCATAAAAGAGATGAAGCCCTGTCTGTGTCTGTCTCCGTCTCTTTCTCTGCCTATATTTCACATGAATTTTGGGTTCTTGTGATATGACTGCGTTCCTCCCTGAAGCACTGGTAAAGTGAAGCATTTAGTGACAGCAGGAGAGTCTGAAGTGTGTTAAATCACCTCCCTCCCAGCGACCAAGCACGGCACGGTGACAAATCTCTCAGCACATCCATTTCCTCTTCATCCGCCTCCAGCTTGGTGTGTTGTTGGGTCACTTCTCTTAACTGGAGCAGGACAAGAAGGACAGAATGCAGAGATAGAGCATAGAGTTTCCTGCTAACATGATGCTAATGAGGGGAAGTCTCTGGAGCAAACTACGTCACTACCAAATACCATCCACCTCTCGGTATATGAGCACAGATTTAGGATCTGCTTTGGGCTTTTCTTGCTTAAATTCAGTCCTTAGAGATCATCATTCTACCCTCCGTGCTAACACCGGCGTACTTAGAGCTTGGCTGATCGCCTTTATTCTATGAGGAAACATTTCTGTCCTGGTAGGTGTTCCCGGGACGGACTTCAGATCCACTGTGATCCTGAAGAGCTTTACTGAAGATGGATAAATAAATGACTTTTTGCCCGTTTTCTCAAAGGGTGACAAAAATTCTGGAGTTGACTAAACGCCATCGTCAAAAGGAATGACCAGACCGACTGTTTACGCTCTCGGGGGAGGGAAAAGGTCGCTGCAGACGTTCTGCAGATTCGGGCCAAGAACCATCACGTGACGTCATCACAACGTACCATGTGACATCATCACAACGCGCTTTTAACCAAAGCCCCCATCGATTCACGTGCGTCGAACATGATTACAGCTAAAAGGTGTCATTTACCCACAAACATCACTGCGAAAGTTCGCGCAAAACAATTTCGCGCCACTGCGATTTCGCCGATCCCGGTATCTTTCTGCATCGAGGATTTTGAGAGAGAGAGAGAGAGAGAAAAAAACGCAGATAAATCTAGCCTCCTTGGCCGCGACAATCACAAACAAAACTCCACGCAATCCTGTACGTACGGCTTAAAGCTCGATGTACACTCAATGTCCAAAACAGGTACTCTTACTGATCGGGAAAAGTACACTTCGGTACCTTTTTTTGTTTTTGTATGTTGAGCCGTGTGGTTGGTTTCACGTGTTTCTTTTCACTGCTATCGGAACACATTTGGATGCATTTTTCAGCGCATTGTATGAGAAACGTGTCACGTCCAGCACTAGCGCAATTGTGCAGTTCTCATGCTTGGCCTCTAGGTGGGGATATTTTAGAAGATATTTTCACACGTCTTGTAATACAAATGCGTGTCAAACGGACCTAATTCAGAACATGCCTTACCTTTAAAAAAAAATTAAAATAATAATAATAATAATAAAATGACCATAACACATCCTGTTGTTTTACTATAACATTGCTGAGTGCGGCTCATGTTTCACACACACACACACAATATATATATATATATATTGACCAAAAAATCAAATAAAAAAGCATGGTCTTTCCGTCCTCAATTGAATGTCTTTGAGGCGCAGGACGACCTCTACATCCCAGAAGCGTCTTCTAAATGTGCTGAATGTGAAGATCAGGAGAACCGCACATTCAGTTTTCCTTCTATCGATGAGGGTGACGGTAGATGGTGTTCGCGTCCTTGGTGTCAAAGCCAGTGCTGTGGTGTGTGTGTGTGTGTGTGTGCGTGTGTATGAGAGAGAGCGAGAGAGAGAGAAAGAGAGAGAGAAACGCGCCATATGCAGCCTTTTAACACACACTGCATCACCTGCCGGACGCGGACGCACCATCCAGCTCACTAACACCAAAAAAGCGCGCCTTGAATTTCATTTAAATTATTATTATTATTATTATTATTATTATTATTTACATTTTGTTTCCATCATCTTTATTTGTCACTTATTATCAGTGCTGACTCAAGGAGGACGACTGGTCGCTTTAGGAACCGTGACGCTCTGACATGGATTTGATGGATCACCTCTAGTGCGCGCGTCCTCAAAGTGCGCCTTGTATAATTATAATAATAATAATAATTTTTTAAACCCCCCCCCCCCTTCCGGATAACGTTCTTTCCAAATTTACTTTGGAGATACTTCTTCTTCGTCTTGTCTTGCACCTGAAGAGCAGCGCGGTGAGACAGCACGAACAGCAGTGTAACGTTAAGGGAGCACGTTTCTCCCCTGAATGTGCTGACGGAGAGAGCTCAGGATGCCCCGCGCGCACTCCCATCACGCTGCGCACCGCGCTTCATGTGCTCGGAGAACTGAATTCTGAATTAGGAAGTACTGCGTTTGAAGTTTTCGAGTTGAACTCCGATCCCTTTTGTCGTCGTGATCATGCCTGTGAACGCCATGCCGAGAGCAGGGGGCGGCTCTCTGAGTCCGGCGGCGCTGTCCCGCAGCCTTTCCCGGCTCAGGGAGCTCCGAACGCGGACTCGCCTCATGCTGTCGCTCGGTGTGGCGCAGATGGTGCTCGGGAGTCTCATTTTGGCTGTGAGCTTCGCCGCTTTGGCTCTTACTACCTCTCCCAGAGTCAGGCATTCCTGTCCTTTCTGGGCCGGCTTCTCGGTAAGTCTTATCTCAATGCCAGTTGGGTTTCCACCTGCCTTTTCTTCTCTTTCTTCAATATAACGCACTGGTATGTAGTACAGTAGGCTTTATGACTTGCATATACAGTACTCATTTGTCTGATGTGTTCTCACAACGAGACAGGACACATTTGTGCAAGTTAAGGAGGTTAAAAGTCTTGCTCGAGTGCCCATTGGTGGCAGCTGGGTGTGGGTGTGTGTGTGTGTGTGTGTGTGTGTTGGGATTAGAACTCACAACCTTCTGATGAATCACTGAACCACTCCCTAAGTAAATTACTCTTCTTTAATATAGGGATGCTGTGGTGCAGTGGTTTGTCACGGTTTGGTGTCCAGCTGACTTTACCGTAGACGTGGTGTACATCAGTTTACCTTTTTATTAATTTGTTATAATAATAATAATAAAGCATATTTGCCCCACTTAGTGGTTCGCGTGTTTGCCTCGCACCTGCGGGGTTGGGGGTTTGAGTCCCACTTCAACTCAACCCTGTGTGCACGGAGTTTGCATGTTTTCCCCGTGCTTTAGAGGTTTCCTCCCACACTCCAAAGACATGCGTTGTAGGCCGATCGGCATCTCTAAATCGTCCGTAGTGTGTGAATGGGCGTGTGTGCGATTGTGACCTGCAATGGGTTGGCACCCCTTCCAGAGTGTCCCTCACCTCATCCCCCGAGTCCCCTGGGATAGGCTCAAGGCTCCCTGCGACACTGTGTACGATAAGCAGTACAGAAAATGGATGGATGGATGGACGGATGGATATTTACCCCACTTCTGGTTCTTTTCCACCAAAGAAAAACCCCCCTACATTCTTCCTCGGAGGTTCTTCAGATAATCAGCGCCCGAGCCGATTATGAGTACAGCAGCAGAAAAAATCAAAGGGGCCCCTCTTTATTTTCATCATGCCACCCTGGTGCCTTTATGAACAATCAGTACGATGAGTTAACTCCAGGATGATTGTCCGAAAGTGTTCCGGTCTGTATGTTGGATCTAGTGCTAGATCAAGCTTTCTATGAATAATCAGATAAACCATCGTTACATCTCGCAGGATACAAAGAACACCTGTATGACATCTGTACTCTGTATACATTAAAAACAAACAAACAAACAAACAAGCGATCGAACCGATATGAACAAAATTTAAAAATAAGAATTCCTTCAGATGTTCCAGATATAACCTAGACATGTTTGAAGCATGGAAGAAGCACGCCTGTCCTCAATCTAATCGCTTTGTTCAGATGGACACTAGACGAGTAAAGTCACGGGTTGTCAGTATCTCCGGAGGTAACGTAGTATGTAGTGTATAATGTGTAAACACTGCACTGCACCACAGAGCGTTATTAATACGGACAAGCAGCGCTCGGTTTTAAGACGGCATTGTTGTCGGTGTGTGGTTTGGCAGGAGATCTTGCATGCTTTATGAAATCCTGTCATAAATTAAATGCCCGTTGTGAAATGCCATGCTGAAGTGATGAAGTGATCTGCCAGTGTTTGCAGTAAGGTAATAAAAACGTGACGGAAAGCCGTCCCGATGTACAGCTTGTTTGTTTTCGAGTCGTTTAGGTATTTACCGGACTCGCTAAAACGACGTCGGGACACTATGCTTCGACTGTTCGCCGTTTTTGATATACCGCTACCTTCAGGGTGAACGTTTTTTTTTTTTGTTTTTTTTTTAGTCACGACGTTGACCGCTCAGCGGCGTTACTCACGGTTTAGTACTTCCTTTTTCACGTGTCCAAAGACATCATCTGCTTCATGCAGAGGGTTTCTGGAAAGACAAAGAAGGTCATAAAAAAGTGCTGGACGTGGAGCAGAGCAAATCCAGTTAGTTCCAGTGGAGCCCTCGTGCCTCGTGAATACATCAGGGAACATCTTTGTTTGTTCCTTCGTTCTAGGAGTTTGGTGTTCTGGGTAATCTTATAAGCAGCCAAGATCATGACTGCACCTTACCAGCGCTGAACGTGCTTATTTAATTTGTATGTTTACTTTCCGTTAGTTTACTTTTGATGAGTTGGATGTAAGTTGGACGACTGCTCGTGTGACGTCAGGGCCGTCATTCTGCTTTCCATCTGCTGCATTACTGTGCACTCGTCTTTTTCTGTTTGTTTGTTTGTTTTGTTATATATAATTCTAATTAGAATTATAACACAGTGGCCAGTACTCAAATCTGAAGAAGCGGTTCCAGCTATAGTTCAGACCACGGGATTGTATTAATGTGCTCGTTCTGACATGTTATCATTTTTCTAGGAGCAGCTAGGGGTGTAAGAATACACTCCGGTCACGACTCGCTTCGATCGGGTTCACATCATACTTTGAACAAAACTTTTACGAAGAAGAACGATGACTGAAAAGACTCCCTTTTTTGAAATATAAACCATTCAAAACAATGAGCAATTTCTGTTTGTGTTAAATGAAATCAAGTTCAGTATCGCAGACAAAGCATACTACAGGCGCAGTATATCGTAAAAAGAAATAAATACATAAACAAAGGGTCTGACCCGGCGGAAACGATAATCAAACATGATGATCGCTGTAGCAGTGCCTGAGACGCCGTCAAAGTAGAGCTCCAAAGTCGGCTAAAACGCCCGGCTTCTGTGTTTCGACTTCGCGAATTCCGTGTCATTTGAAAGCTCCTTTTAAGTCATAATGCGGTTTTGTAACCTTACAACCTATAGTGCGTGTCAGTCTGAGCTATCCGTCGCTTCGTAAGTTCAGATGATTGTCAGTAACGGCGCGGGCTGTCCAAGAAAGAACGCGATCATGTGACCAGCATGCTCCGTTTACGTTTGATCTCCTTGAGTCGAACAGATCGGGGACCTCCGGGCGTTCAGACAGTACAGCCGAGTTACGTACACGATCCGTACGACGCCTATTTCCATGATGTGAATTCTCACGACGCCCCTAATGCGGTCATTTCACGTCGCGACGCATCGTGACGGCTCATTCGCAGCGACTCGTATGGTGAACCATCTACATAATCTAAGACTAGTTATCAACAGGGTTCAGAAACACGCTGCAGGTTAACAAAGGAAAACGCAGAATCGTTGACCTGGTGCTGTGATTATTTCGCATTTCTGGAAGGAGTCTCCAGTGTCGGCGCTAGTCGAATTTCTTCTTCTTCTTCTTCTTCTTCACTTCGAGAGAAAACGGAGAGAACGACGGTTCGTGTAGCTGTTCTAACACGAGTCGTTCGTCTAGCAGACGTTCCATGACATTACGCTATATAACGGTTAAAGAAACCTGGCAGCGTAAATTTATCCAGACTATAAACCAGGCATGTAGCTGTTGACCGTCAAGGGCCGTGGGCCGACACCGCTCTGTCCGAGAGAGATCCCCCAGAGCCGTCTGTCTTTACCGTCCGATGTAAAGAACAGCAGTGCAGGAAATGTGCTCTTCAAATTCCCCAATGCCCATTAGTAAATATTTATAAGGCAATACTTCTAAGGTTTTGTGCCAGAGACCCCCTCCAGCGCCACAAGACGCCTCAGTAGCATACAGATTGAGGGATGTGTGGACGCATATACACGGGAGAAGTGTGTGCGTGTGGTGACGGAGATAAGCAGCCCGGGGGTCAGAGGTGAAACAGCATGTCTTGTGTCTGGTTGATGAACACAGAGCTGTTACGCTCCTGATAGCGCTGTGAACTCCGTCTGCGCTTTAACGTTACATGTGTTCTAGATTGTCATGTAAAATCTGGTTTGTGACACACCAGTGCTTTTCTCTCTGTGTAGAAGCCAAGAGGCAGGATTTTCTGTTTTGTGTGGTTTCTTTTATCACACACACACACACACACACACACGGCAGAAGGCGCATGAATTCAACATTCAGCAGAAGGCATCAGCAGTGGCTGGTTTGCATAAGTAGCCTTGAGGTCACTGCACACACACACACACACACACACCACGAACGGATGAACACAGATCACACACACACAAACACACACGCTGTTCGGCTGTCACTAACCACCCGAACGGAACGACAGGCGGTAGGGAATATAACGTAACATAGTGTAACATAGGAAAGGAAAGCAGAGGAAAAAATATTTACGTGAAGAAAAGGAAAGGAGAAAGGAAGGAAGGAAGGGATGAAAAGCGAAGGGGAACGGGAGAAACGTGGAGTGACGCAGAAAGGACTGGGAACGGGAGAGGAAAGGAAAGGACGTAGAAGGGAAATGGAAATGGGAAAAGAAACATCAAAAGAAGAGAAGGAAAGGACATGAAACAGAAAGGAAGTGGGAAAGAATGGAAAGGAAAGGGAAAGAAACAGAAGGGAATGGAGATGGGAAAGGTAGCATAAGAAGGAAAGGAAAACATAAGGGAACGGAAAAGGAAGAAAAGAGATGGGAATAAGAATGAGAAGAGAAAGGGAATGGAAAGTGAAGGCGGGAAAGGAAAGGGAATGTAAGGGAAATGCAGTAGACGAAAGAAAGAATGGAAGGGCGAGGATAAGAAAAGGGATAAAGGAAAGAGAAGGAAACGGAAAGGAAATGTGAAGGAGAAGATATAAGGAGAGGAAAGGGGAAGGAAATGGGGGGGGGGGGGGTCGGTGAAGTCACCGTAGTTTAGTGATTAGCACGTTTGCCTCGCACCTCCAGGGTCGGGGTTCGATTCCCGCCGTGTCCCTGTGTGTGTGGGGTTTGCATGCTCTCCCCGTGTTTCGAGGGTTTCCTCCGGGTACTCCGGTTTCCTCCCCCACTCCATCCAAGGACGTGCATGTAGGCTGATTGGCGTGTCCAAATTGTCTGTAGTGTGTGAATGTGTGTGCGACTGTGCCCTGTGATGTTTTGGTACCCTGTCCAGGGTGTCCCCCGCCTTGTGCCCCGAGTCCCCTCGGATAGGCTCCAGGCTCCAGAAAATGGATGGATGGTTATATGGAGAATGGGGAAAAAGGGGAAAGAAAGGGAAAGGAAATATATATATATATATATATATATATATATATATATATATATATATATATATATATATATATATATATATATATATATATATATATATATATTAGATCTAGATATATAGAGAGAGGCCGGGAGGAAAAGGAATGTCAGCGTAAGGAAAAGGAAGGAGGAAGGGAATGTATGGGGTGGAAAAGGAATATGATGAGAAGAAGAAGAAGGGAATATGTGGTGAAAAGCTTGAATGTGAGAAAGTGGGAATGGAAGACATCAGTTATAAAGATATAAAGAAAAGGAAAGAGAGAGGTGAGGAAAGACAATGCGCCTCGTGCTGGGAGACCCCTATTTTTATCCTCGGAATCTTGCGCCCCTCCCCCATTCCTCTCCTTTACTAAAATCCATCATCTCTCGGTGTGGGGCATCAGTCAGACGTACAGACCCTCCCACCGTCTCTGTGCTCGGCAAGAACACCAGGGGAGTCGAGAAGGTGTGTGTGTGTGTGTGTGTGTGAGATGTATTATAAAACGCATCCATGGACATTCTTACACACTTAAGATAGGACCATTTTTCCTCACTGAAGTTAAAAATACTCCAGTCGCCTCTACAAAACCTAATTAGCAGCATATTGAGAAGAGCATCAGTGCTGAGTGAAGACCGAGAGAACGACGCTGGAGGAGTGTGTGACAGCCGTGTGTGAAATAAGTGTGTGACGCCGTTCGTGTGCTAATGTGTGATACTCATTATTAATGGAGTTATAATGGAGCTGGGAGTTTGGTGGTGGGGTGTGTGTGTGTGTGTGTGTGTGTGTGTGTGTGTGTGTGTGTGTGTGTGTGTGTGTGTGTTTCTGAGTGGTGGAAACATTGTTTGTGTGTGAAAAAACACTATTTTTTTTGTTAAACAGAAACATCCTGTTGCCCTCTAGAGCCTTTCAGAGACTGGCACATTCCTGTGTGTGTGTGTGTGGGTGTGTGTACAGTGTGTGTGTGTGTGTGTGTGTGTGTGTGTGTTCAGAGTGTGTGTGTTTTCAATGTGTGTTCAGTGTGTGTTCAGCGTGTCTGTGTTCATTGTGTATGTGTGTGCTGGTTTTAGTACACACACAATCAACCCCAGAATTATTGGCACCCTTCACTAATTATAACAGGCAACTTACATTTCCTCAGACAAAACAATCTTTCTAATAGTAACGTTTATTTAAATTATAGTATTAAAAAAAAAATTATTATTTGCAGCAAAAGTTTTGGGACAAAAATGTGATCGGATAAATGAGATATTTTTATATTTCTTTGTCATCTATTCACATGAGGAGGAGCTTTTAATGGAAAAACATATATCTACGGATTTGCTGCGTACACTCTTAAAAAAAAAAAAAAACACGGGGTTAAAAAAACCACCCAAATTGGGTTATTTTTAGCGCGGCGGCCGGGTAAATATGGGACAGAACACATTCTGGGCTGAACTAATCCATCAGGTTGGGTTGTTAATTGTAACCCAGCAGACGGGTTGGTTTTCAACCCAAACGATCGTTTCATTTTCACAGAAACGCTGGGTTCGTTTTATTTCCCGACCGCGTTAATATTTCCAGGGTTATTTTTACCCTTTGAAAACGTCAAATATACCACATTATAAACAAATACGTCGACGTGGCGTCTCTCTTATCCCTACACGGTGTTCAGAAGTGTATTGTAGAGCCGCTAAAGTGGTGTTTATATGTAGACGTTGAAGTAAACGACTCAAATAAGACACGTATTTAAGACGAAAACGTCAGACTTTGATCAGAGGAGACGTTTAAGACGTCCAAAGAAAACAACGGAGTGACCAACTTACGGTCCAGTGGGCGTTACAGACAAGTACGCCGAAGATGACGAAGACAGCGCTGCATTCGATGTCGTGTGAACCGGACCGTTATCGCACGTTTCTGCTTTCTCGAGTGTACAGTAATGGTTTTATGGATAAATATGTCGATACGGATCTATAAATAGATCCGACAGTCTCCGTGTGAGAACCGTTACCTCTGGGCTGAGGTGTCGGGGTGGGGGAGGGGCGCATCGATTCACCTGTCAGTGAGAATAACCCAGCCACTAACACAAAACTACCCAAAAACTACCCGAGACTGAGAAAATAACCCGATTAAATGACCCTTCTGGTTAACTTCGTGCTGTGTATGTGACTACCTCTAGTGCTGCCGCCTAGCGTGTAAGATAGGTGCACGTTACCTATGAGGTAGAGCTCATAATGAACGTTAAGCAGAAATATCGCGATACACGGTACGTCTCATGCCTAATAAAATACACACCGATCGATTGCTGAGAGCGGTGAGAGGCTCGGTTTGCCCAGTGCAGCTTTAGCTGATCCCCGAGCTGTGTTTCATTAGTCACGAGAACATTTCAGAGAGAATTTGTGACTGTGTGTGAGCTGATAATGGCACAGAGATGCGTTCCGTGTGTTTGTATCACTCACGTTGCATCACATTTACAAAACCGGCAAAGGAAAACTACTGTGATGAGGGATTATTCCAAACGTACAGTAATCGGGTCGATAGGACGCACGCATGGACGTGAAATCTATTTAAAAAAAAATTTTCAATTCGATTTTCAAATTCAAATTTTTTTTTCTTAATCGCTGAAGTTGATATATATATCATAATATATATATATATATATTTTTTTCGAAAAACAAGCAGCTCCACGAGCACATTACTGGGCTTTTTAAAGGGAAGTTGTCGAGCGTGTATGGCGATTCGGGGGCGTGTCTTTATGCGGATGAGCGTGGTCGTGCACAGCCGGAGCCGTCTAGACGGTTTGGGATTTATAAACGTCGTCTGCGCGTACACGTGCGATAAATGGCGATTTCTTTGTCCGTACCGGCGTCTCTTACTGACCTTATGTGGAGTTTTAATGCAGCGATGACACGAACGCCAGAGTGGAAAGCTGTTATGGCAAGGAGATGTACCATTATTTAAAAAAATAAATACGTAAATAGAGTGTCGATATGTTTGAAAGGATACTGTACTGTAATGTAAAAAAAAAAACACACACACGTTACTCGATGTGTTATTCGTAGTCAATGTATATCCCTTAAGCTCGCGTTCATGGAGGGTGTGTGTGTGTGTGTGTGTGTGTGTGTGTGTGTGTGTGTGTGTGTGTGTGTGCGTTAAAGAGTATTTCCTAGAGCGCAATGATTTGTGCTTAATGTGTGTGTGTGTGTGTGTGGACCACACAAAGAGAGGTCTGGTGATTAATGCCTTTTGTGTGTTCATCCCCGCAGGCCCACGCTCAGCGGTGAGACGCTGCACTGTTTCACTCATTCATCCCTCTTTTCCTCTCACATGATTCCCACTGACAGCAAGGCCTCCTCCCGAGAGAGAGAGAGAGAGAGAGAGAGAGAGAGAGAGAGAGAGAGAGAGAGAGTACAAAGCCTTTCGCGTTCTCTTTTTAATGTAAAAATTCTGCGCAGTATAACAGTTAGTCAGTTTTATCAGCCCATACCGGATGCCGCAGTTTTTGTTTTTGTTTTTTTTTAATGATTGCTGCGGCCTTAGAAAAAAAATTTGCGGTGCATCTTGTGGAGATTTTTGTGCGTTTTTTTTTACATTTAAAAAAAAAAAAAAAAATTGTGGAAAACTACTCGGATCGGCGAAATCGAGATCGATCGCACAAAATCGTCTTTCACGGCGACGTTCGTCGGCAGACGAGACCCTTTAGCCGTACTCGTGTTCGACGCGCGTGACTCGGAGAGGGTTTCCGGCTGAACGCACGTCGTGCGACGTGGCCCAGATCTGCGGAAAAATCTGCAGTGATTTGAAAAAAAAAAAAAAAAAATCGCAAGCTCCTCTGAATATCGCGGCGTTCTCCTTGACCTCCTGTCCGTTTCTGCAATCGCGGAATCCTGGAGGAACTGTTTTAATTAGGGACTGCGTTCGAGATGACACCCCCCCCCGTCCCCTCTTTTCTTTCTTTCCTTTTCTTTTCCGATACCGATAAGCGTCTGCCGATATCCATGTCCATCTGAAGATATTTATTTATGTATTTCAACTAAAGCACTTCAAAATCCAAGAAAGATACATAGCTATAAACGTGACTCGCAGAAAATCGCAGTATCCATGGAAACACGACAGGCACGGCAAATACTCACCCTCGTACAATTTTTACTTCGAGTCAGTCTCCGCCCACGAACCAGCAACGCATACAGTATCGGAGCACTTCGCGCAGACCCTCGTGTGTGTCGCCTGGCGAGCCGCACCGCGTCCGGGTGGAAATGCGGATGGAGCGCTCACTCAGACTCCTGCGGCCCTACAGCGGCTGCTGGCTCGACAGTTAAGGGACGTACGCCAACCCTCATGTGGAGGCACACGGATAAGCCGGACCACAGACTGAGAGCGAGAGATAGATAGATAGAGAGAGAGAGAGAGAGAGAGGGAAATTTGGAATGAAGGACAGTCATGTCTGATTTGGATGGATCAGCTTATTGGACTCAGGAGGACCGATTCTCCACACCTCTTCGCTCAGCTCTAATGGATGCCTCAGCCTCTTACTCCCACTGCCTTCTGGCTAAAAAATAATCCACCTGTCATTCAAATAGTTGCTGGGTTTTTTTTGTTTTGTTTTTTTGTGCAAACCCTGCATAGAGGAAAGGTCTGGCACGAGGGAGGCTTCAGGAGGCTTCAGCATTTTCTTCCTAATAGATTTTATGCTTCAAAAATAAACAGATTATTTCGCTTGCCATCAGAACCAGGTTGTCCAGGTTGAGATCGTCGTTTTTTTTTTTTTTAGGGGTTTTCTCCCTCAATAATAATATCGTTCTCAAAAGCCGGATTAGCCGTGCACGGTGGGAACTCGCCGGTTCTTCCAGAGCAGATTGGTCTCCATGATTTTATTACCGTCACGTATTCAGCCCAGGTGAAGAATTTGGCAGGAACAGAGCTACCACTACAGGTGGAGATTAATTGATTATAGGTTCTTCTTCTTCTTCTTCTTCCCAACAAACAAAAACAGACAAACAAAAAAATAACGGCGCGTCTAGATCGTGGATCTCCATCTCCAAAAAGACGAGACTCGTTCGATCTCGTTGCTTATACGCTTCTATTTCCTTTCTATCGACGGCACGGTAACGCTGTTTTTTCTTTTTTCAGTACTCGTACTGATCCCTCAACCTCGAGCCGATAATTCGTTCTTTTAAAAAAAAAAAAATGCTAAGCTTTAGTGTGCGTATATATATTTTTAAAAACGTTTGAGAAGTCAGACACGCACTTCACGTCCTGTCGTCACGCGCCCGCCCGTCGTACCCGCTTAACCCTCAAGGACACGCGTCAGTACGTGACGCTCTCTTACAGAACAACAACTCCCGATGTTCTTTCAAACAATTCTCTCCTAATTAAGCGTAGTTCACCTCCACTCTGTCCTCGTTATATCTCGTTGTATCTCACACCACGGGCCGCTTCGCCGTTTTATGGATGGAAAGATGCGACTCGTCCGCCGTACGAGTCCCCGCGACTATAGAAACGAACGCGTATTAGAACGAGCGCTAATTATTAATATAATCGTCCGGGCGGTTGTCCTAGAAAACCGATCGCCATGTCCCGACCAATCCGCGTGACCTTTCGGAGAACTATTTTATTTATCGATAAATAAACCTCCCGTGCTGCGGATGCCCCGAGTAACCAGCCGTGTGTAGGGATCGCTTCGTGACTGTCTAAACTTTGATTAGTGATTTATAGCGTAGAGGTGGAAATGTGAGCAGAAAAGCACCCGTAGTGGGATGGGGAAATTATCTGAGCAAATTAAGACCTCTATGCATACTAAGTGGCAAATTAGAGGCCGTGATGGGAGTTGCTCATTTCCTGTGTTGGTTAAATTGCTTTTTACAGATGCCTAATATAGACTGTGATTAAAGATGAAGAGCTGTGGAGGACCGGGGCATTTTTTAAAAAATTTATTTATTTATTTATTTTTAATAACAGGTCTGCGAGTAACTGGACCGGAATTCAGTGAAAATATCTGACGTTTTTACTGCAAGCCGAGCACTTTTAACCCGGAATTATTCATTTTATCCGAACTCGAATCGCTCAGTACACTGCATCTTCCTACACCGTGTTTTCGCTTCAGAAAGGACGGAGCTTTCAGAATCCATGCTTTTGAAAAAAAAATTTCCGATTGTACCGCCGAGCACAGGGGTTAAAAGAAGACACGTAAAAAAAACGGCGGGTACGCCAAAAGACCTGGGATTCCCATACAGGAACTACTCGAAATACATCTGTAGCGCTTTCGAGGGCACGCTATTCGAGAACCCGGACGATCCAGGTTGAACTTGCACTTATAACGGAAGAGAAAGCTCTGCGTCTTTTCAGTTAGCTCACGGGTAAGTACGCAACATGCTGATTGCTCGAGGGAGAGGGAGGGAGGGAGGGAGGGAGGGAGGGAGGGAGAGGGGGGGGGGGAGGGAGGGAGAGAGGGGGGGGGGAGCACAAACAGCTCGTTAACATAACTGTGAGGATAGGTGTCAGGTGCGCCGCGTTAATTAGTTTATCCCCATACAAAACCCTCCTGTTGCTAAGCCACGCCCCCACCTGCCACAACGTCACTCTCGGTACGTTTACAAGGACGACAATAAACCCGATTAATCCGAGGCGATACTCGGATTAAGAAACTAGCATGTAAACAGCGATTGATGACCTTAATCCGATTAAAGTCGCACTCGAAGTAAAGACACACGGAATGAAGGCGTGTGGAGTCGCGTTACAGACACGTACACACCTTAATCACACTATTGACGTCGTGTGAGGGTTTCCACCGCATCGTGCGACAGGACACGCGCGCACACGGCGGCGCTCGACCGTTCGACGGCGGACGGGAGAGCACGGCCGCGTCCCAAACCGCGTACTTACATACCGTATAGTAGGAAGTGAAACACGTGTATTTCGGCTACCATATAGTAGGTCTGGGACGCAGCCCACGGCTTCAAGCGGTCGTCCATCCGCACGTACGGCACGACAAATAATAAACCGCACTCGAAGCTTCCGTCGAAATAAAAACACCCAGAACTGTACGTCGGTACGTGAAATTCTGGAGGGGACGTGATGACGTGCGGCGTTAATCCGTCTATGTTCTATAACACGTAAAAAAACGGGTACATGAAAGGAGTATTCTAAACGCGACTCATGTAAACACCTTAATCAGAATAACGTCTCATTCGGAATACGGTCAGTAATCGGATTACCGCTGTCCGTGTAATCGTCACGTCTGTGAGAAAAACGCCGCGTCCTAATTCGCCTACTTATTCTACGCACTAAACGTACATACTTTTACATACGTAAGGATCCACAGCTCGGAAAACGTACAGGAAGTAGTAGACCATACCTTCCGGATACTCGTTTCAACATAGTACGATTTAGGATACGCTTCGTTCTAATCTCGTTTACTATTTAGGACGGATAGATGCAGCGTATGTGTCGATGTACGATCCGTTCACTCGCCGCCGAGTGTCCGTGCGTCGCTTTAATCCGCTTGATTTGTGGTTCGTCTGGAACTTTACACCTCGACGTACTTCCGAGACGGTCAGATGGTGCGACTAGCTGCTATCTCGGCCCTAACTACTGGACGGCGTGCGCATAGTAGCTTCTGGTTTTACTTCCATGGCATCGAAGTATCACAAGCGATCAGTCATTAGTCCAGAACCAATCGTGTATAACAATCGACTACGTTTCATGAGATACAACCGTCCGCATCGCGCGGAAGTCCAGTCGATATCGAACCGTGTAATAGATGAAGCTCCTTCCTCAATTTCACTTCAGTTTCTTCTTCCCTCCGTGTAATCGGTTAATGAATTCCACCCATCTTTGACAGTATTGATCAATTAACCGAAATACACGCAGTAATTACATTATCCAGATTTGCTTTCCTCACATCATTTTTCTCGGAAATAATGAAAGGTGTGTTCGTTTGTGCCTCGGTCGTTAATCTTTTACGCAGTGCCCTCGTTTTTTTTTATTTTTTCCCCTCGCCCCCCCCGCCGTGCTTCTAGCTCCCCCGGTGATGCCGCAAGCTGTTCAGGTGTCAGCGGTCAGTAGTAATTCACTTTCACTGCGCAGTTGGTCATTGCAAGCACGCTCGTTTTTCTCCTGTCTCCGCAGTGGATCTTCTCGGGGGAGTCGGAATCTCTCAGCTTAAGCTCACGTTCACGTCAGCGCACGTCCTGGGTTGTTGGGATCGTATTGTTTTTATTAAATGATGGATGTCCAAACGGAGGCTTCTGGGACAGATCTGATGCAGAAATGTTTTTTTGTGTGGGTTTTCATAGGAAGATGAGTTTTATACAGTGGGACTGAGAAAGACGAGTTGCACGTGGGGTGTTTTTTAATATTTAAAAGAAAAATTCCTCTCTTTTTTTTTTTTTTTGTGGTCCTTGGCACAGACAAAAATTCAAGGCACCGGGATTTCCAACACTCGGTTCTTTCCTGCAGATCTCAAATGAGAATAACAGTAATGCACACATTTTGTTGGAAATGTATATTTCGGCATCAGAGCTATCTGTCTGTCTGTCTGCCTCTGCCTGTCTATCTGTCCATCTGTATATCTATCTACAGATGTGTCTGTCTGTCTCTCTGTCTATATAGCTGTCTGGCTGTCTATATATCTCTGTCTGTAGATTTGCTGTAATATGTCTGTAGGTCTGTCTGTCTATCTGTCCATCTGTATATCTCTCTCCAGTTGGGTCTGTCTGTCTCTCTCTGTCTGTATATCTGCTTGACTGTCTGTCTATATATCTGTCTGACTCTCTGTCTGTCTTTCTATATATCTGTCTGTAGATCTCCTGTATCTGTCTTTCGGTCTGTCTGTCTGTATATCTCTCCATCCATCTTATATCTGTCTATATATCTGTCTGTCTGTCTATATATATCTGTCTGACTGTCTATATATCTGACTGTCTGTCTATATATATATATATATATATATATATATATATATATATATATATATATATATATATATATATATATATATCTATATCTATATCTATATCTGTCTGTCTGTCTATATATATCTGTCTGACTGTCTATATATCTGACTGTCTGTCTATATATATATCTGTCTGACTGTTTATATATCTGACTGTCTGTCTATATATATATATATATATATCTGTCTGACTGTCTATATATCTGTCTGTCTGTCTATATATATCTGTCTGACTGTTTATATATCTGACTGTCTGTCTATATATATATATATATATCTGTCTGACTGTCTATATATCTGTCTGTCTGTCTATATATATCTGTCTGACTGTTTATATATCTGACTGTCTGTCTATATATATATATATTTGTCTGACTGTCTATATATCTGTCTGTCTGTCTATATATATATCTGTCTGACTGTCTATATATCTGTCTGTCTGTCTATATATATCTGTCTGACTGTCTATATATCTGACTGTCTGTCTATATATATATATATATATCTGTCTGTCTGTCTATATATATCTGTCTGACTGTCTATATATCTGACTGTCTGTCTATATATATATATCTATATCTGTCTGTCTGTCTATATATATCTGTCTGACTGTCTATATATCTGACTGTCTGTCTATATATATATCTGTCTGACTGTTTATATATCTGACTGTCTGTCTATATATATATATATATCTGTCTGACTGTCTATATATCTGTCTGTCTGTCTATATATATCTGTCTGACTGTTTATATATCTGACTGTCTGTCTATATATATATATATTTGTCTGACTGTCTATATATCTGTCTGTCTGTCTATATATATATCTGTCTGACTGTCTATATATCTGACTGTCTGTCTATATATATATATATCTGTCTGACTGTCTATATATCTGACTGTCTGTCTATATATATATATATATCTGTCTGACTGTCTATATATATCTGTCTAGATCTACTCTATCTGTAGATCTACTGTGTCTATCTGTAGGTCTGTCAGTCTGTCCATCTGTCTATCTGTTTATAGATCTGTCTATCTATCTGTCTGTAGCTCTGTCTGTAGATATATCAATCTATAGATCCGTCTCTGCACATAGATATAGATAGCTATCTGACCGTCTGTCAGTCTACAGATCAATCTGTCTGTCTGCCTGTCGAGCTGTCTGTCTGATTAGAGATCTTTCTGTCTGTTTGCATGTCTAAATATCTAGCTGTTTTTCTGTAAATCCGTCTGTCTGTACTATCTTTCTGTCTGTCTGTAGATCTATCCGTCTGTTTATGGATCTGTCTGTCTGACTACATAGCTGTGTATTAATCTGTAGATCTGTCGACATATCTATCTATTTGTAAATCTGTCTGTCTGTAGAGCTGTCTGTCTGTCTGTGTGTGTCAATAGTAGATCTGTCTGTGTGCGTGAACTCTGAGGTGTAGAACGCACCATTAGCTCGGTGTGTTTGTTCCAGTGTGTGAGAATGTGAAAGCCAGAGCTCGACTCGGCGACGGCCTTTTCCTTCACCTTACTCAGACGATCTCTCCTCTCGGACTCTGAAGCTCGGAACATTCCACGCTCCCCGAGATAAAGGTGAAGTTTATTCTGGTAAAGCAGCGTCACGTCCGGAAGGCTGTCGGTATCGAAATCTCCGAGGCATTCCTCCGTCCTTCATGTGCGTAAGGATTAGGAGCTTTATTATCTTCTCTCCTGGTTGTAGCTCATAGTGTGTGGAGAACGCAGCCAGATCAGAGATCCG
>NC_030442.2:16737500-16742500 GCF_001660625.3 Ictalurus punctatus
CCTGTCCTGGAGTTGTACCTCTGGTCGAGACCGCTATCGTCAATTCCAAGACTAGCCGAAATCGAGTCGAAGACCATCGAGTCCTTTTTGAGGCTGAGGCTTTAGTTCAACCAAACTGGCTTCGTTTGGAAATCGCACCAATGACGAGGCTGTTTACTAGAAGAAAGCGTTGCATCTTGTTAAACTTTGCGCGTGTGACAACATAAAGGTTCCGATTTTTTTTACGCACTCCGGGTCAAGACCGAGACCGTATCTAGCGACACCGACACCCAGGACTGAGACAACTTCCAAGACGAGTCGAATACAGAAATCGTCCTGAATCCAGACTCGAGTCTGACAACGCTACATCTGCACGCTATCGTTTTCTGATAGCACGTCTGATGTGACTTGGTGTCTAGACCATGTCTAGACTAACGTGCACCGGCTGGCTTTTGTATAAGGGTGATGTTGATAACATGTAAAAACTGTAATGGATTTTTCGATTACACAACCGCTCCGTTCGTCCGTGTACAGTCGTATTAGCACGCTCATGGAAGAGACCGCGGTTTCTTCCTCGTATCGTCTCGGGGAGTGTTTCCTCCCTCACCGTCGGCCCTGGCTCGCTCGTTCGGGATAGATCCGTACATTTCAAATCTTGAATTGATGTATTTGTGTGAAGCCGCTTTGGGACGATCTCCCAAGCGCTATACAGATGATAAGATTGAATGGAACCGAACGTCTCGTCCTTCAAACGGAGCTCTGTGCGGCCTTCTTACTCGTCGTGTTTATTCAGGTCGAATGTGTGCTGATGTGTGCAGCGTCGTCCTCTGATCTGTGAAATGAGGGTTGTTCGTGCCACGTCCCAGCTGAGCGAATGAAGTCGGGTTTGCGGAAAACGGAACCCGCAGGGTTGTGTCGTTTCTCTTTCCCGTGCAGACAGCTGGAAAGGTGATCTCGTCGACACGCCACCGCCGCATTGCCCTTGCGGTCTTTTTTTTTTTTTTTAATTTTATTATTATTATTTTTTCCCGTGCACTTTTAAACGTTCCTCGAAGTGCCAGCGCTACCTTTTATTCTCACTTCATTCACGTAAATTCATCGAAATTTTTATATATAGATAGACACACACACACTGTGTACTGATATAAACTCTTCCATCCGTGTACACACATCCATATCTCTGGATCTCTCGCAAATATTCTAGCTTTTCCCTTTCATTTTCAGCGTTAGAGCTCGTTTGCCGTTTTTTTTGTGTGTGTGTGTGTGTGTGTGTGTGTGTTTTTTTTCTCCTTCCCTTCCCCAGATATGCCGTACGAGCCAGACGAGACGCAGCAGATTAGCTCCGTTTGCGGGTCGATCGATAGACGAAATCACCCCAGCGCCACGGAAGGGCAGTAATGTTCCCTTTCTTTATTGGAAATGCTCCGACACAGCAATATTGTCTGCCCGAATATTAATCCCAATTGATTTGCGCGGCCGGTTTTCTAAATCGAGCGAATCAGAGCAGCGCTCGGGTCTGTGGGCGAGGGAGCACTCGGGGTGCGTCGTGTTTATAGCTGGCTAGCGCTACACGTCGCACGCAATTATCGTGTGCAAATGAACACTTTGTTTGTTTCCCTTCATTTGTGCATGACACACGCAGTGAGGCACTTTCAGTCAGTAAAGACGTAGCTGATATAGCGTATGCATGTCTAATTCGCGCAGGGTTATCATCCCAGACGTCAACGGGGGTTCAGGACGCGCCCGAGCACGATGCGTCTTTAACGAAGCAGTACTCAAGTCACGTAGCTTTCCAAAATGGACTGTTTTTTTTTTTTTTTTTCCCTTTAATTGGTCTCTAATAAATACAAATAAGAAATCCAATTACGCACAACGAGCACATTTAAGTACCATAGTCTCGATACCTGTCGATTTATTATATAATTAGTGAAACACTTAGCGTCGTGCTGTTCTGGGAAAATAATCGACCGTGACGGTGTAACTGTCAGTGTTTCCACCCGCAACTTCAAATAAATCATAACGTCGCAAATTATACCACCGCAACTTACCGGTGCTTATTTACATGCGTCGTTTTCTTTATTAAAACGACACGATCACAGTTTTTATCCGTTTATATTTACACTTAACGTCGTGGAACATCATACTTACGTCATAGCAGCTATAAACAGTCGTTCTCTCACCAGCATCTGTTTCTCTCTCTCTCTCTCTCTCTCTCTCTCAAAGTTGATGAGACAAAAAACAACAACAACAAACAACAACAACAAACAACAAAGAAGTGTAATCTCCTGTCCTGGATACTTAAAATGAAACAATTTTTTTCATCTGTGTACACGAAGCAAGTCCCGAGCTTTTACTATAGAAACAAAAACGTATTAGAACAAGAGCATTAATATACGTTAAACCCTCATTTTGTAGGAAAACCGCATACTTGGCAACCCTGGTCCCAAGATTAGCCCCGAATGTTCCACTAGACCCCAGACGTCTAATAAGGATCGTTTCTCATTAAAGCATGTTTATACACGTTTATACAAAGAGTCCTGAGTCTCGCATTTTTGAGTTATTAACCTGATCAGTTTACACACACACACACACACACACACACACACACATATATATATGACTGTGTTTATATTAATAAAAGTCGAATTTAATGGTGTGACTCAGACCTATCAGGATTACATCATGCTCAAATCTTCCTCAGTTTATAATTAGCGATTTGCTGCTTTGTTACTTGCATGCGACCTTATCGCTCTTCTTATCTTAATGAGAAGAAAGGATCATCTCTTTCCCCGTGAGGCCGTTCCTCCTCCTCTTCTGCTGGAACACCTGCTGTGTGTCTGGTAGAGTTCTGCACAGGATTGTGTGTCATCTCCGATAATGAAGAAAAGAAAAACCCCGTCGTTTCCATCGTATCTCATGCTTTTGTACGTACGTGCGAGTTCAGTTGTCTGGTCACATGATCCGATCTAAACGTCGAGGCCATGTTCTGGATGATACGTAACCTGTGCTTGTGCTTCGGTACTTCTTTACTGTACTTATAAGTATTCAGGGTTTTCCCCAGGTCTTCAGAGGGCCCGGGTGCCATTTGCGTTCCCGGGAGGCTGGTGCTGGTGTGGCGGGGGGAGGGGGGTGGGATTTGAAAATATTCAAAGGAAGTTATAAGTTATTAATTTCCTCTTATTTTATTTTAATGGGGATTTTCGACGATTATCCGTGGCATATTTGTGAAAGAAAGCACTTATTGTACTCATGATCGAAAGTCTATCCGTGTCACCAAATAACACGTTTAACGGAAATATACGTGGAGCACCTTAACTTGTACACATAGGAAGGACATGTTCAAATAGAGACGTAATTATCCTGGAAATGCAACCGAAAGGACTCGGAAATTCTCGGAAATCTCTCTTCGACCGGCGGTTTTCGTCGGGAAAAAAAGACGTCACGGCCTAACCGTGTTTAGCTACCAAGCCACGTTAGATACTAACGTCAGTTCAGTCGCGGTATCTGTACGTGACGTCATCGGACTAACTTTTCCGGCGAACTTAATTCAGTACGTGAATATCTCTGTAAGTTAGCTAGGTGTTTTTTTTTTTGAGCTGGCAACCCACCTCTCCCTTGTTTAAAATTTTTTTGTTCCGTTTGATTTTGTCGGCGTGCACCGTAGAACTCTCGTTTTACGTGTTTGTATTCCATATCGCAACGATCAAAAACATGGAGATCTTTGCGTTTCGTAAAACGTCGATTAGTGATGACACCTCGCGTCGCACGGAAACGTTTTCAGGCAGCGCGTTCTCCTTCAATGCAGTACAGACGCTAAGACGGTCAGTTATCCCGTAGATATAGGGGGCGATAAACCGGAGGCGTCGGAATCGGACGTGTAAATACTCGGGATCGCGCAACCCGTGTTGTACGATTTGTAAATCCTGTTGAGATAAAGCTAGGGCGCAGGACGGGTACGTGCCCGTAATGCGGACGGATAAAAGCTTCACAGAATCTTTATTCAGGAAGAGGAGAAGCTGTCGGCGGTACTGTAAAGCGGATCTGAGAACGAACTGAGGACGGAAACTGAAATCTCAAACGTCCGGTTTATTTCCTGCTTTTAGTACCTTTGAGCACCTGTACAGGATGTGATGAGAAAAGTCGTGTAATATATCTGTGACTATTTACTCCACAGCGCTGTAGAGTTCTCCATTCTGATTGGTCAGCAGCTCTAACCGTCATTCCGGCTCTGAGGAAAATCACGGGTTGACATCGACGCGCCCGTTCGAATGCGCCGTCGTTCCTATGGTAACGGCGCACGTCCACGACATGTAGTCGTCGATACGGCGGAGTTTCCGCCGAGGAGATGTTTATGTACCGTTTACCGAAGGAGTCCCTGGCGTCTCCGGGTCGAACTCTGCATCCCTTACGAGCGTATTAAGAGAAGCTGGACGTTCCACGCCACCGCGTGTAACCGTAACCGGATAAAAAGTACGATGTGGAAATTGCCGTGCGCTGAGAAAAACAAAACGCTTTCAGGATGTGCTGGAAAAGAGTCGACGTCGGAGTTGATTAGTTCCCTGTAATGCCACGTCCCTGTCGTGTTTCCTTCCTTATTTAAACTGTGTGTGCATGCACTAACGTGTCTTCGGCAGTCATACTGTATAAGCGCTGGCCTTTATGTGCACTCGCGTGCGTGCGTGCGTGTGTCAGTACACATCCAGTTGATTCCGGTTGAAAGCACCGTTGGCCTTCCAGCTCTTTCCTCCTCCGTGCTCTCTTCTCACTGATCTGCTGTGTAATTGAGAATATTGCATCCACACTTCCTGTGTGTTCAGACTCCGTTTTCGCGAGGAAGCGCGCAGACCCGAGGCGCGTGCAAACGGACCGGGTAGGGGGTCCGTAATAACGTGCGGAATCGTCTGTTTCGTCGGATAAGAACGGGAAAAACGGGACGGTTTCTATACGAACAGGTTCGTTTCGTAGTACCGCGCGAGTTCATTTAATGGAAGTTAATACGACCGGGTTAGATCTCCTCATCA
>NC_030442.2:16745000-16800000 GCF_001660625.3 Ictalurus punctatus
AAATCCCTCCGATTTTCTGACCTTACTCAAACACATCGGACGTATGAAACCGCTGATTAGACCCTCAGATCTTCTCACGTCTCACGTGCAGGTGCTCGAACAGCAGGAAAATCATTTTTACTCTGATAAACAGAGCCCCCGAGGCCTGGCGTTTTTTTTCTTTCTTTTTTTTTTTTTTTTTAACAGGGCTGCTGCTGTGTGTTGTGTTTATTATCAGATTAACGTCCAGGCCAGAGACTGGAACAAGACGCCGAAGCGTCAAGTCTTTAATGATGATCAGAGCAAAAGCACAAAGAGCACGGAGAGGAGCTCATCAAATTTGCATGGCAGAGAACAAAGAAAGCACATAAATCTCCCCTGGAGCCCTGAAGTCACTGAGATTAAAGACAGGAAGCCACTCTGAGTTTCTGATCGGCCAATCAAGACGCAGAGACTTGTGAACTCCTGTTCGTGCCCATGTTACTCCTGGACATCCCGTGTTACTATTCGGGGGGGGGATTGTCGTTACGAGGTTAAGGTGTGTAAATGTAAGGTGAGTTTAAGGCTGCTTTCATACTAGGAGGTGGTGGTGGTGTTTTTTTTTTTTACTCAACCATATGGTGGAATAAGGACGCTTTAAAAAAAAAAAAAAAAAAAAAGCGCTTTCCCGTCACAAAAGAAAAAGTACATTTCTGACAAATCAGACATATTTCAATAAGGACCAAAACGCCCGCTCTTCGTTATAGCTACGTATTGCTAAATATTCCGAAATCCATGTAATCCTTGTTGTCAGTGCATCTAGATGGAAAGTTCAACTAGCCAATTAGCCGAAGTGGTAAAAGCTTCATTACGGTGATGATTAGGTGGTCGGTACTCCAGTCGTCCATGGAGAAAAGTGGGAGGAAAACGGAGTGATGGAGAATCACAACCCCCCCACCCCCCCCCCCCCCCCCCCCCCCACCCCCCCGCCCAAGCATCACCAGAATGCCTGCTGTTGTTCCTCTGTTGCCATGGTGATGAGAAAAAGCAGCTCCTTGTTCTGTACCCTAAGTGTTGTGCATTAAGGTGGGAACAGGTACAGAGTAAAAACGCCGAAGACACTAAATCACACTAAATCACAGAGACGAGAAAGACAGAGGTCTGATGTTGGAGGTCTGATTCTTCTAATCCCGCTCGTCTGAGCTTCTCCCGATCGCTAGCACTTTGTTCTCTCTGTAAATGTAAAATATATAGAGCGCTTTTAAATGCATGTTCAATATTTCGCGTCATTTCACATCAGATCTCTCGCATTGGAGCGATGTGGAGCGTCGTATTTTGGTTCTCACGCCCCTTCCCGGTCGTCCCCGATCGAACAGAGACGTCTGCGGACGTCCGTTATTAAAATCCCTCGCTGTCGGTCGACACGATCTACCGTTATTTATTTTCTCATCGCCGTCATATTACATTCAATGGCTTGTATCTGGCTCCAGAAAAGAGTCCAATTCTACTCACGGTAAATGTCATATCGTGTTTTTTTAAATGTCATAGTCTCACACACAAGCAGCTTGGATACATTTCCTGTTCGGATCGCCGTCGCTACTGGAGAATATTCAAATATCACTTTCGGAACGCTGCACATTTTATATCTTCTTTTTTTTTTTTTAATCATTTACACAAACACAACAAACACCATGGTCTTCATCCAAGGTTTCTTCCAACTCCCCAAAATCATGTCTGTAGTCGGATCGGCGACGATAAATCGCCCGTACGCGTGAACGAGCGCGTGGATGCGTTTGTGTTCTTGGTGCCGTGCGATAGACCGGCGTCTTATCCGGGGTTTATTCCCGTTTCACACCCGGTATTCCCGGGATAGACTCCGGAACCACTGGACCAGGATGAAGCGCGTACTGAAAGTAAACGGGTTAGTAGTTTACATGAGCAGCGCCAATATTTCTGGACGGTAATTTCACTCACGCTGTATCCAACATGGTTTCATACACACACGAGTAGCCCAGTGGAAAAGTTGCTAGTCTTAAGTTAAGACGAGTGTGAGAAGTGGGACTAGCTTCGTGTGAAATCGACAAAATCGCTCCTTTGATAATATTATGTTGTTGTTGTTGTTGTTGTTGTTTGTGAGTGAGATACTATTGCTTTATCAGCTTCACATACTGTATAGACATGCTATAGTTACATACAAGCTGAAAGAGAACATAGTTCCGTCTCTTTCGTTCCGCTTGGAGATTATTCGCACACAAACTGTCCTTAGCGGCTACGTGCTAGCTAGCTAAATTGTAACGCTGCGGTCGAGTTATCTCGGAAGTGGGAAGTCGGCGCTCGGAATTACAGTCGTTTTAGACCTCTGTGCGTTCGAGCTACAAAGTGGGACAAAAAAAAACCCCCCCAAAAAATCCCACAGACGCGTCCGTGTTCGTCTTTTGTTCGAAACAAGCTAGCCAGCTAACGGCGATGAACGTATGTATATTTTCATCCTCAAAACTACCCAGTGAAATGTCTAGTCAGTGTTGTGTTATAGATTCAAACAAGCGACTACACTGTAGTGTGCGTATGTTGACCGATATAGCTAAAGCTAACACGGTACGAGTCCATCCGGAATTCCGGAGCAGGAATTCCGAGTTGATTTTTTTTCTTTGGATTTTGAAAGCGTCGGGAGTCTGAAACGAGAAGTTACGCCATTTTTTAGTCGAATGGTGTCGGGGGACACCTCGGACGGGGTGCCGACGCATCGCAGGGCACGATCGCGCACACGTTCACGCGCTATGGACGATTCGGATATGCCGATCGACCCACAACGCAGTTTGTAGGACTGGACTGGAGGAGGAAACCGGATTCAAATCCCCAACCCTGGAGGTGTGAAGCAAACGTGCTAACCACTAAGCCACTGCGCCTCCCTGTCCGTCGTCCTCAAAGGCGAAAATTCCCAAGCTTCCTTTACACGTACCGATCAGTTCACGCGGGATGCAGCCGATCCTTGTTCGATTCCAGACGGAGATCCAGACGCACATAAGTGTCTGGACTCTTCTCGTCTCACAATACCGTTACACTTCACTTTGAAATTCTCCATCGTGGATATTAGAGCATACTAATCCCAACTGTTCATCAGGGCCCGGTGCGGTTTTATTCCCGATCGCCCAGATTTACAGCGCTCCACGCTAACAGGATCGACCGTATCACGGGACAGGTTTATTCGATCAAGGTGCCGCCGTAGTTATGAGATGCAATCACCAAATTGAACACGATACGTCATGGGAACTGCTGTTGCAGGGAATTGCTTTTATGCAAACCAGACCATGGCGTATCTCATCCGCTGCCTTTCCATTACACGGCGTAGAGAGGATGCGGCTCTGATCTCCTGCTTTAAAAGACGGTCCACTTTAA
Organism: Ictalurus punctatus; assembly: GCF_001660625.3. Classification (NCBI taxonomy): domain Eukaryota; kingdom Metazoa; phylum Chordata; class Actinopteri; order Siluriformes; family Ictaluridae; genus Ictalurus; species Ictalurus punctatus. The sequence goes on from NC_030442.2 coordinate 16,748,355, forward strand.
TCAGCGGACTCTTCAATTTAATTAAGAGAGAGGAACTGGACCTTAGCCACCAATAGATCTAGCGGGGTTCGGGGCTGGCGAACTTGTTCCGAACGCCCGAGTTGATGTCTAGCTAGTGCGCGAAAGTGTAAAGAAGTTTCTCGATCTGTAGAAGGGGTGGAATAAACAGCTGCCGTGTCCATCTCGCTCACACGTTCGTGTCGTGGCAATTCTCTCTTCTAGCAGCTTCATATCTGACCATCAGCATGGGAGTTCAAACCCCTCCTTCTTCTTTTTTTCCTCCGCTCATAAACGACATCCATTCATTTTGCGCTCTTCGTTCACCTCAGACCCGGGCTCAGTGACCTACACAGCGAAAAGCACTCAGGATGTCCCGGCGGACACGGACACGGAGACAGACCACGAGTACGACGCGTTCACGCACGCCGCACTCTGCCGGATAAGACCTGCTGCAAATATGATTAGAGAGAACACGAGGCCAGAAACCCGGCGACTCGACGCCGTGATCTAATTCAGCGACGAGGTAGAACCAGACGTTCGTCCGAAAGCTCGGGCGCTATAAGACCGTTCCTCCCATCACATTTTAGTGTCTCCGTGCAGCAGAACTTGAGAGAGAGAGAGAGAGAGAGAGAGAGAGAGAGAGAGAGAGAGAGAGTGAGTGAGTGAGTGAGTGAGTGAGTGAGTGAGTGAGTGAGTGAGTGAGTGAGTGAGTGAGTGAGTGAGTGAGTGAGTGAGTGAGTGAGTGAGTGAGTGAGAGTGAGAGTGTGAGTGTGAGTGTGAGTGAGAGAGAGTGAGTGTGAGAGAGAGTGAGTGTGAGAGAGAGTGAGTGTGAGAGAGAGTGAGTATTGCGTGTTGAAGCTGAGGGAGAATTGCAGCCCCTTTCCTCTCTGAGGGGTAAATGGAAGAGCCTTATGAAGCTTGGCAAGAGGCCAGAGAAGGTTTCCACGGCAACAGCCGTGTCCCCCATTTCCACCTCTGTTCATTCCGTCTCTCTCGCTCCGTCTTACATCTCGCACCCAGTTTCCACATCAGGTGCGGTGTACAGTGCATATAGAATTATCACCACCCGTTGTGATGATGACTAAAAATTCATCTCAAGGATGATTTATCGTTCAATTTTAACACAATTTTAAAAAAAAAAAAAAAAAAAAAAAAAAGTAGGGTATTATTCTTCTTTCTGCAAGACTGTCGTTTCAAAATGACCGTCACCCCAAAAACCGAGCAGACACGCGCGTGAAAATGTGTGCGCGTGTTCCTGTAGGTCTTGTTTTTGTTTGCACCTGCCAGGAATCATTTCTAATGAATTTCCTCCTTCCCAAAATATAAATAAATTATTCATTTAAACCACAGTGACCCTGATGAATGATTCAGTGCGCCTCATGAGCACCAAGTGCACTCCCATGATTATGAACGTGGCTTTTATTCTTCATATACTTAGTAAAATTAAATAAAAAAAAAAAGTAAAAAAAAAAAAGACAAGTACAGTTTTTGGAAACCAGAAGCAACAGAGCCGGAGCGGCGTCACACGTTCTCATATCCAGCAGCCATGTCTATTTTTCCCGCTCTTAATTTCCCTGACTCGTCGGCGGCGCGTTTAGAAGCACATGGTTGTCGTCAGCGTCGCTACTTCACAGCTGTGTGATCTTTACGCCGTTATTTAAATGGCCAGCTTGTCACTATGTGTTAATGAGTGAGAGTCCCAGGTGTACACACAGCCAGTAAACAGCTCTTTCATTAGGAGGATGAACAGCAGAGGATCTGGGCTGAGGCCAGATCGGACGTCGGAAATTACTAGGTCGGAGTGACACAGACGTGGCACTTTGGTACGTGCTCCGAGATGGGACACCGTGCATATCCGATACGTGGGCGTGCGACACGAATGAGACGTTAGGTCGGAATCCGTGCCGCTTTTTCCCCCCAACGTACTTTAGCGCTACGGTCCGTTTCATTCGGAATTTGGAAGGACCCGACCTCAGGCGCTGAAAAGTACACAAGAACGGTCATTCAACTGGGAAGTCGGAATTCCCGAGTTCGCCGCCGGTAAGCAGATAGAACTCGATTCGACTCATTCTAGAGCTGCTTCATAAATATCCAGCAAAACCCATACACATGAAATTGAATTGAACTGAAGATGCACACTAATGTACTCCGTCATCCTCGTGTACACTAACTGACTGTGTCACTTCTGATAATGAAGGGAAATCTCTCTGGGTCCTGTTGCTGCTGTATAAATCCAGTTTCCTTACCGTCGTCTTTTCATCCCAACTGTTCCCCTCCGCTCTATACTCTAAAAATGACATTGGGATATAAAGGTTATTACACAGTGAATTTATCATCTTTTTTTTTTTTTTTTTTTTTTATCGCCCACACACATATTCTCACCGCCCCACCCCCCTTCTCTCTCCCCCTCCATCTCTCTGTGTGAAAGTATTTCATCTATCAGACTGTAAACCACGTGTGATGATTAATGATGGCGCCCCAGGTAGCCCAGTAACCCCCCTATATACCCCACCACCACTGCGTGTGTGTGTGTGTGTGTGTTTTTTTAAATATATATATATATATATATAAAAGGTCTAACAGGACATGCAGTCTTTATACTGAGCACTACACGATCATTATTTCACTTCAGAAACCAATTGTAGGATGAAATCCGGTGTCGCGGCACGGTCACGACTGATTGACAGACGTATTACTGCTTCTCCTAATCATGCCAGGCTACAACCTAATTTATAGAAATGTGTCTACATCATATATAGGAAGGAAAAACCTCATTTCATGCAGCAGCGATGAATAATGCATATATATATATATATATATATTCTATACTATGAGATACAATATATGTGTAAAACTGGCTGAGCTGTCTGTATGAGGTTCCTCCAACAACGTTCACGTTCCACACTGTTTTGTCGGCTGTTTCCGGCGTCCGTAGCTCTGTTTGCTAGCCCATCACTCCGAATGTTTTTGTTTCTAGTCTCCATGCACAGACGCTGAAAATGAGCTGTGTCTAATGCCGCTAAGTGTACTGTCTTAATCCTGTTGAAAGAGCAGTCAAGGAGAAAATCCCCCCCTTTCATTCTCCCTCGCTGTTCCCGAAGCCGTCTGTCAGGACCGAGTGGAGGTTTAATAATGAGAGTTACGTTTACGGTAGAAGCTGTAGAAGCTTCTGCAGCTTATAATGAAGTAGAATAGAATTTACAGTCCAAGCGTATAGATGTTTAACAAGCTCAGAGTGGTATGAGTGCTGCTTTATTATACTTTCTGGGGTTTTTTTTTTTTCTTTCTCCCCCCTCAGATCCGATAGAAATTCTCCCGAACGCATCGCCTCTGTGTGCCAGCGGGTCACCAGTAATGTGTCATGCGACGGGGATTAGTCATTGTTACAGACCATGTGGTCATGCAAAAAATGATCCACACAGCTCATCACGTCGCCAAGTGGAAATACTGTTACAACCCCGAAGTGGGTTATTTTCGTACAGGCGCACGGTCCGGAGCGGGTTACGTGGCAACGATTACGGTTAACGGTTTATATAAGTTTACACACGCCTTGCAGAATTTCTTATTTAGCACTGCCCTGAATAAACTGTTTCACACTTGTTTACGTATAGTCCACAAGACGTTTACGTACGCTTACACGACTATTACGAAAGGAGCGGACGTTCACTGATGCTCAAGAAGGCAACACGACTAACACGTTAAGAGCCGGGGGGGGGTGTAAACTTTTGAACGGTGTAAATTGTTATTATTTTGTCTTCTGGGAAAAACATAAACATGTTATGTAGCTTCTGTAGGGCGGTACTAAATGAAGGAAGAAACAAAAAAGATCTTCGAAACAGAATCATTTACATGTTCAAAAGTTTACACCCCCCCCCAACCCGGATCTTAACGTGTTAGTCGTGTCGCCTTCTCGAGCATCAGTGAACGTTCGCACCTTTTGTAATAGTCGTGCACGAGTCCCTCGGCCGTCCTCCGTGTGAGACTGTTGGAAAGGACTCAAATATGCAGACGATGCTGGAAAAGCAGAGAATGTGCAGGACCTGGAGGATTTTTCTGAAGAACGGTGGGGAGTTTAAGCGCCCAGGACGAACGAGGGACTCGTGAAGAACTCTCACGACACATTAACACGGCCGTCGATCATCCAGGTAACGCCGTTTATAGATATAGAGACTATACAGCAGATACAAATGATGATGATAGATGCGAAACTTCAAGTGAAAGAACACGGCCCTGTAATAGAGTGCACCGTATACAGTAAGTAATACACTCGTCTTCCTCGCTCTGTCCATTGTACATGAACGTGAAATCAATAATTCATAAGAGCAAAGCAAGTGAAGCGTTCATATCTCTCTCTCCATTCGTCTCCTCCTCTCTTTCTCTTCCCACAAGCTGCAAGGTTCACCGTTCATCTTCCACAGGTGAAATCGTAGCTCGAGAACACACCCACACACACAGACGAACACACAGAGTGAGAGGACACGTCGAAACGCTTTTGGACAATTCGTTTTATTCGCTCTAAATCTCTCATTAGGCGGTTTATCGATTGCGGACTGCTGATTAAATTTATAGCCTTATTGCTCTGTTCACTTGTTTGTGGTCGCCATTGCGTTTCTATCGAACGCTTTCCAGGCTGGAGATTTCATCAACACCTACGGTCTTCACTCTTCACCCAGCAATCGCCCAGCAGCGCGCTCGTCCCTTTAATCGCTCGGTCGAAGCTGCATCCCGGAGATATCCGCCCGCCGTTTATGTTAATCGCCGACGAGCGGGACGGCTGGGAAAGCTTACCTGTTTAGAAGCGAGGACGATTTCTGTAAGGATCTTATCTGGGACAAGAGCTACAGCGGACAGTCCACTTTCGCACCGCGGTCCTGTTTGATTCGTAGAAGAGACGCGTCGATGAATCGTCCATCGCGGCAGCTCTGAGCTCACAGTAGTGCAGCTGGAAAATCGCAGGTCTGTGTTAATGCGCTCGCGCTAATGCGTCATCGTTCCTACGGCGACGAGTCATTCGCACTCGACTCTAATCTCAGTAGTTTAGCTCATCGAAGCTGATCTAACGGTGAGCCCTTGTGCGTCGGTTTAAAAAAGTTACACGTAGGGCCACGGAGGACAAAAATGTCCCGAAAGCAATCCGATATAAATCCATAAATGACGATTAATCAGGGCGTTACGAACGACCGCTGTATAAAAGAAGGGCGGGGTCAGGTGGTGTTTAAGTCATCTTCTTTTAATGACGTACGACACTGAGCGAGCGATCTGCGACCGATCTGGTACGTCTCGAGCTGTGGACACGTAGCCGTCTGCTCGTCTAGCACGGCGTCGCGGAGGATTTACGATCGAGACGATTAAACACAGCAGTTTCTCTGGGTCATGTGCCTGGTGTCATCGATCACCTGGGTAGAGTAGATGTTTTTGTGAGGAGGTTCACACCAGTAAAGTCATAAATGTAGTAACTGAAGCGGACGGCGAACCTCAGGCCTCGCCGTCATGGCGTAATTGTTCATAACTCGCAGGATTTGCACCCGTCGTCAGTGCGCGGTTAGCTTTACGGCTCTTTATAGCGCTCTATCGGCCTTTATAGCACTCCTTGCGTTGTGGAGAGTGCGCTGATGAGTGGCCCGTGGGGAACCGTAAACACCGCAGCGCTGAAGTGAAAATAAAATGTGAGAGGAAGCGGCACGGATGCAGAGCCGCAAACGTCGCTTCCATTTACACACGTCCCTTCGGGTTAGAGGGTCACGGGAGCAGGTGCTACAATAAACAACGGAGTGTGTGTGTGTGTGTGTGTGTGTAAATGTTATGCAGGAAGCTTGTAATAAATGGTGACGGTGTGAGTTAAAGTGTGAAAAGGTGCGCCGAACATTGGCTTCTCTGCCCCTAATCAGCTGAGTGAGCTTTTACGTCCAGCCAAAAGCTTCTCCCTGTCTCTTTCTCTCTGTCTTCATCTTTATTCTCTCTCTCTCTCTTTCTCTCCATCACACACACACACGGGCGTGAGATCAATAATTCATAAGGGCAAACAGGAAGTGAAGCCTCTCGCATCGTTCTCCGTTTCTTCCATTCCTTATCTCCCGTCCTTTCAGTGTACGAATGATGGAAATGGGCAAGGAAAAGAAATGCCCCGTAGAATTTGCTTAAAACGAACGAACGAACGAAATAAATAAATAAATAAATAAAACCTCGCTTGGGAAATATAACCTGCCTCTTAGCGCTGGGAACGCGTCCTTTGGCAGTCGGAGAAAGAATTTGACGGCGACATCAAATTGTCATTGAAATCGAACGGCGTCTCGTCCCCCGGGGCCGCGGCGCGCGCGGTCGGAAAGCGAAGACGGACGCGTCGGCTCGGCGTCCCGACGCCCGTTACCGAGGATCACGCCGAGGACGGATATTAATCCCGAAACGGTCGCTTGTGAAATAATTGGCATGTAAGCACACGGCCTCGCCGTCCTATCAGCGCGTACGCGTCTTTTAGCTCGTCCGCGATGCTAGACACGATGCTTCTGATTAAAGTCGCACTCGAAGTAAACACATATTGAATGAAGGCGTGTGGAGTGTTCCCGTTTTAGTCGCGTTACGGACACGTACACACCTTAATCGCACCGTTGACGTCGTGGGGGAGTTTTCACCGCATCGTGCGACAGGACACGTGCACACACGGCGCCGCTCGACCGTTCGACGGCGAACGAGAGAGCACGGCCGCGTCCCAAACCGCGTACTTACCCGCTGTATGGTAGGAAGTGAAATACGTGTGTTTATATATACTATATGTTAGGTAAGTACGCGGTTTGGGACGCAGCCCACGGCTTCAAGCGGTCGTCCATCCGCACGTACAGCGAATGACAGATAATACGAGGATTAAAAAAGCCCTTAATACGTGCCGTTAATAATAGAAAGAGAGAGTTTCTCAGCGACTCCTAACGGCGCGTCCCAGACGTTTTATTCGTAACTACAACTTAAAATAACCTATGTTTTCGTAAATCTCACCGTATCGTCCCGACTGTATGATCCCGGTATTAGCCAGTAACGGGTTAAGGAGCACAACTAATCGATAACAATCTTTTTAAGTATGTCCATTAGCTATTTTTTTTTTTTTCTTTTTTTTTTTAAAGTCAATATTTATTGACCGATTATTAACAGCTTTTTATTATTCTGTATTCACAATATGGAAAGTGCCTGTAAATATCGATATATCCATTAATGTAGGAAAACTGTCCGTAAATAACTCTGTATACGTCTGAGTCCATCCCAGGGGAGCACACACACACTGTGAACGAGTGTGTACAGTATGTGTGTGAGGGGGAGAGGGAGAGAACGGTGGAGCAACAGACTCTTATATAGATTCTTCTCCTCGGTTTTATATCTAGTCACTGATGAATAAGGAATAGGGATCGTCCGAGCTCCTGTCACGTCGGTGATGCGAGCACGGTCAGAGCTGACAGAAGGAATCAGCGGCTCGTCACGAGATTAGACAGGATCGAAATGTGCGTGTGCGCTGAAAAGAGAGAACGGGGGTGGGAACGGAGATGAAACGAACCGGGGAGGAACAGGAGCGTGTTGGAGGAGAGCGTGCGTGCTGGAGAGCGGTCTGAACAAACATTCATCGAAATGAGGCTGGTGGGGAAAAGAAAAGGACATTTCCACACAAAATGGGAAGGAATTTGTTTCCTGTAGCAGGTACTTTCTGGAAAAGGCATCGAGGAATTATTAACTAGAGTTCACGCCACACACGTAGGAATTTCATGTTTTAAATCTGTGTGTGTGTGCTACAGAGTTCGCCCCGTCGTCGGGAGACGACGAGTGTGAATCGTGACGATACTACGACAGTCAGTGACCCTGGAGTCTGAGGAAGCGAAATTGCACGTGGGCTCTGGGTAGGAGGGGCATATTCTGTCTCCCCTGTCAATCACAGTGCCACGAGCCAGTCTGTGAGCTCATGTATGGGGAAAAGAGTAGATCACGCTCTCCTCCCTCCGAGTGTGTTATACTGCCCTGATGCAGCGTGATGCGGCGTGATCCTGGCTTCGGCGTCGTAGAGGAAGCACGGGGTTCCTGGTTCCTGTGTGAGACGCATGAGATACTACCCCATGCGGGACTCCGTGCCATCTCAGGGCACCATGCATACTCGCTCAGTCGCACCTACTGTAGCAATTACGCAATCCAGCGACATACATGTTTTAGGACAGAGTTTGGGGGAGGGGGGGGGGGTGGCTCAGGTGGTAGAGCAGGTTGACGCTAATCGCAGGTTGGCGGTTCGATTCCCACATGACCACGTGCTGTAGTGTCCTTGGGTAAGACGTTGATTGAACCCCAAGTTGCTAGCGCCTTGCATGGCAGCGTTTCTGCCATTGGTGTATATGTGTGTGTGTGATTGGATGAATGAGAACCAGTGTAAAGCGCTTTGCAGAACCGCTAAGGATAAAAGGCGCTATATAAGTGCAGACCCATGCACCATTTTTGTACTTGAATCATCGTTCTGTTCATTTACATTAAAAAAAAAAAAAAAAATTCCCATGTCTTTAACGCAATCTCTTTTTGGACTCCACTATGCAGGGTGTCCCGAACTCCTGAACGTCAACATACGTACGTACGGGAACTTCCTTTATGTCAGATCGATTTTTTTTTTCCGAAGGCGCGGCCGCCGTGATGCTGATGCGCATCGTCCTCTGCGCCAGGAACTCAGCGAGGCATTCCACATTACGCAGCTCAGCTCGACTTTAGGCGGTTAATCGAGGGTGAAGGAGAAAGAGTGAACATGGGATAGATAAAGTGTTCGGTATGTAGTGTCAGTCTGGCTGTGAGAACGCTGCAGTGGCGTGTGTGAGAGCTCTGCTCCGTAGGGTTTACAGTACGGGTCTCCGCAACGCACGCCCGACGTGAGTAACGCCTCGGCGGCGTTTGGTTATGGGATTGAACTGACGGAAGAATTGTTTTTGGTCTCTCTGTGCAGGTGCTGCTGTCAGGTCTGATTGGAGTCGTGTCATGGAAAAGACCTCTCTCTCTGGTGGTGAGTAAGAAAGACAACAAAAAAAAAAAAGAGGAATGAAACCCTACCATGTGTGTACACAAGCGTGTGTGTGTTTGGGGGTTTGGGTGGCATGCAGTATCGGGACGCCCGCTTTCAGTTTTCTCAAGATTTCGACGATTTTGCGCAATTATGTAACGTCCAGAAAATCAGGATTAATCAATCAATCAATCAATCAATCAATCAATCAATCAATCAACCACATGTATGGAGTATTTTTCCTTTCCACGTGATGGAAATTTCTGCTCAGCTGAGTCAAGCTCTCGAGTGGTCTATCAGGGCCAAGGCCGCGAACGACGGTGATTGCCTGTCACGCAGTGCCGCCGTGGGAAAAAAGAAATGAGCCGAAAATAAATAAAAAAATGTAAAAGCGCCCGGGCGGATGGCGTGCAAAGCACGCGCGTGGAGTCTGCTCTGCCCTGCCCGGGCGCTCGGCGTCCGGCTCGAGCGTAATCGCGGAGAGAATTCTGCACGACTCGTCCGTCTCAGACGTGCGGGACGTCATTAGCACGCGGACCACGAGCTCCGCCGATAGTGACGTGGGCGCGACGCGCGATAACGATCCGATGGTGCGGACGGCGATAATGACGATCCACGGGACGGTTCGTCAAATATCACGTTTCCAACAGTTTCCTCTCACACCCTCCCACGGTGACGGCGACAGCAGATGGCTCTCAGCCTGTTCTGAGCACATCAGAAGCTCGAAATCCCGGAAATATTGGAAGAGTAAGGCGAAGTCTTGCCACGGAGACGGGTTGAAAAACAAAGAAACGAATACACGCGTACAGAGAAATTCGGCCCCGTGTGAATTCTCTAGACGTCGCTGTAGTACAAGAGGAATAAAGCAGAGTAGCTCAGCTTCATCACACACCCGATCGCTCATCGTGTTCCTCCTCTTACGGCACCCCTCCTAACGTTTGTACCGCTGTCCGAATTCTCACCGTGTGATCACCCATAGTGCATAGCGGTTTAAGGTCGAAATTCGCTTGCCGGAATGAATAGAGCGTAAATAGACGACAATATTAGAAATACCCTTTAACGATCCTTCTAACGTCTTAGAGGTGCGCTCGATAGAGAAAACTGTGTTATATTGCGTACAGGGACTGTTTTATTTTCCTGCAACAGTGGAGACCTGGGAGAACAGCTCAGGCCTGACGAGCGAGTGGAACCCGGAGCACGTGTTCTCTCCGCTCCAGTGACTGTCAGGAAGACAGAGTCTTTAGGTTCCCGGGGGCGAGCCGATCGATCACCGGATGCCAAAAAAAAAAAAAAAAAAAAGCCGCGCCCGGGCCCGCGGGGCTAACGAGCCTCGACTCGTTCGGTCCTTCACGATGAGTACCGGTGATGTATACCGTAGGTCGACGAGGCTGTGTCGAGAAAGCGCGGCAGTGTTGCGCTGTAGCGCGCCGTCACGGCTAAAGGAGATTAAAAGGCACTAGAGAAAGCAGGCCGGGGGTTTGAACGGAGCGAGGGAACAGAGAACAGAGGAGCGGCGTCGAGGGAGGAGTATTAATGTCGAGCGGGAATGGAAAAGACAGGACGGCGCGGATCGCGTTTCCAGCACAGTTCAATCATCACTTCCCCGTCGCAGTCGGAAACCCAAACAGAGATATTTGACCTGTTTCTGGACACGGGGAAGCGAAACACTCCCTCACACGAGAACGTCTCTTCCACGTCTGTAGATTATCGTACAAATTAGAAGTGAAACAGTAAGGGAAAGAGACGTGGATGATGTCTGTATCACACTGTCACAGTCAGGGGAACACGACTCGGACTGTTAGTGCTGGAGTGAATGGAAACAGGGCGGAATTTAAACAGTGATTGTAAATATTAACCCCGTACTGCATGGCGTTGCCATGTGACAACGATGAATTATCTCCAATTTTTTGACAGGCAGTAATACAAAACTACTATCTTGCTACGTAAGTGGGAAATATGTCCGACAGTAAAACAGGACAACGGGCATTTCCACTGTTTCAGGTATAAGATGAGTACAGAGGTGTTTAATAATATTATCAGCGGTACAGTTGACGTACTCCAGTGTTTTTACGCCGCCCCGGTAATGTAATATCATGGGAAATAAACTTCACCGCATATCGTCGAAACATAATATCGTAGAGATGACGATATCGTTATGCCGCACAAGCTCATTGCCATTGTACGTGTTATTAGCTCTTAAAGGTGCATTAGCTAAGATTAATCGTTTTTAATCTTTCCAAGATTGGCTATCTAATTCTTTTAAGTTCTTGAGCTCACCTCCTCATTCCCGCCCATGTCCATAAAGCTCCACCCCTAGGATCTACAGCGGTCTGTAGAATAGAGTGTCCATGAAATGACCGACAGGAGGCCCATCCATACACAGACAGGCATTCCGGACCGGAAAGTCAGTTCTCCAAGTGGGATTTCTCAACCGTATAATTCTTTAATGCATAAGTCGTGAACCTTTTATTCATTTTATCCTGTTCTACGTATTTTGCGGGTTATTTGTACAAATAAGAAATTTAAAAAAAAAACAAAAAAAAAACAAGACTATTAGACCTTTAAAGAAATTTAGTCATAAATTTTACAGGATGTCGTTTAAAAAAATAAGCGAAAAAAAAATATCAACGAAAAACATTCACAACTCTGTATATTATCTGTGTGTATTATTTCGACCTTGGCGTTCGGACAGGGCTTATTCATTTCTCACGGTCTGCTGTTTATTCGCTTTATTATTCGTCAAATGGCGGGCGTTAAACGTATGCTGATAATTATTGATAAAATGATTAACCTGCTGTCTTTATGTCGCGTAGTATGACCGCCTCCTGCGATTGTAAAGTTTAATGCCTGTTAGAAATGTATATATAATTGATAAATAAATAAATAAATGAATAGAAACCTGCTGTAAAGTAGACTCAGGTTGTAAAAGTTAAGAGTCGCGAGAACGGTACAGATTAAACGTTAACACCGAGACTATTTAAGATCTCGGGGTCAGAACGTACGGTTGCGCTGATATACCGTCGTCCTGCTTTTTTCGGTTTGGGTTTTGTACAGCGTTCTGCCGTGTTGGTGTGTGTACGTACGTGCGCGCGTGCATGTGTATGTGGGTGTGTTGTAATTCCCACTAGGCAGATGGAAGAACGCCGTTGCTTGACCTCATTGATCCGAGTGTGAATATAGAGATTGCGTGTATATCAGTATTTCTCTACGTAATGAACGAGGGGGAAAAGGAACGTGTGAGAAGAACGAGGCGTCTGTGAAACCCTCCTGATGAAATATTAATACAACGAATAACTAATAAAAAATACGAATAAGATAAGCGTTAAAGCAGAATGTTCGACGACGCCGCCGTTCAGATTTGGAAACGTAAACGACATTATTATATCCGCTTCAGGAATATCAGCGGAAGTCTGGTTCGGTTGGGTCCGGGTTCTTTATTCACGCAGGGCTTCAGATGCATGACTGATTTTCTATCGTGACCGCTTGCTTAAGCGGTTCTTGTGATTTGTATAAGAGCACTCCAATTAATTCTGATTAAACGAGCTTGTAGTAATGCCGAGGCCGTGTTTGAGTCGGAACTGGCACGCTAACACACCGATTATGGCTTTCCGAAATCTACGGTTGAAAAATAAAACCGACAAGTTAACCTGTTTGGTATTGATCCGCATTAGTACGATTAGGCCTTTGTTAAATAATGACCATTTCTACCTGTTGAACTCATGGATTCGGATTGGTCAGAAGGTCTGGCTTGATTTTCTGCAACAACAGCTCCGAGACCAGTTTCAGTTTACTGCAAATTAGATGATATTATCCATCCATCCATCCATCCACGCATTCTCTATACCGCTTATCCTACAGGGTCGCGGGGAACCTGGAGCCTATCACAGGGAGCACGAGGTGGGGTACACCTTGCATTGGACAGGGTGCCAGTCCATCGCAGGGCACAATCACATACACACTCACACACCCATTCGTACACTACGGACACTTTGGACACGCCGATCAGCCTACCATGCATGTCTTTGGACTGGGGGAGGAAACCGGAGTACCCGGAGGAAACCCCCACAGCACGGGGAGAACATGCAAACCGCACACACACAGGGACATGGCAGGAATTGAACCCCCGACCCCCAAAATATATATATATATATATATATATATATATATATATATATATATATATATATATATATATATATATATATATATTTTATACATGTGTGTGCATATAGGTGTGTGTATGTATGTGTATATATATATATATATATATATATATATATATATATATATATATATATAGAGAGAGAGAGAGAGAGAGAGAGATACCAAGCCATTGAAGCTATAGGCATTTGCAGCAAAGTGGCAGCACTCTGGCTTTCTGAAGTCTAGTTTTATTCAAGCAGGTACTACAGTTTGAGTGATTTATATCAACACGTGATCCGCACCATCTGCTGTGTTTTTTTTTTGGGTTTTTTTTTTGCAAATTAAATTACTTTCAATATTTTACTGCATCCCTCAGGTAGTTTGCTGAAGTTCTTCAGTAAAAGCTTCTCAGAGTGTTTCTCCAGCAATAACCAGCGACACTTTTTTAGCTGCCTGTGCGGCGTGACTTGGCAGAGATTCGATTCCGTTCTGCCAATCTACTTAGGCCTACCGCCAGCCATGCCGCTTTAGATTGGAGAGGACGTAAAATAAAGTAGCTCTAAAGTGCCTCTTGAACAGCAGCGCCGTGTCTGTCTGGTTGCGCCGTAGAGCCGTCATACTCCTCGATATTGTGTCCATTTTATTGCAATAATGACATTGCGGCGGGAGTTTTCTCGCAAACGTTTGTATTCATTTTTCACATTAACGGGATAAAATGCACACTTGCTCATGAATGTCATTCCACACGGTTCATACTCTGATTTACTCAAAGTTAAAAAATGTGTTAAAAAAAAAAAAAACACAAAAAATATGCGCGGTGGTTTAGTAATGGACTTTTACAGATTTTTTGAATGGAGAACAGTGCACTTCCATTCGTTGAGGAGAGATTTGTAGCATGTCTGGCACTCCCGATTGGTGGGTGCGATTTTTTTAATTTTTTTTTTCTTCCTTCCCCATGAATTTATCAATATTATTAGGAAACATATTTTAAAATAATGAACTATGAATAATGAGTTTAACGTTCTCTTTAATTCTAAAGATTTTTTTTTTATGGAACAGGAACAGTGAGGCCAAATAGAGAGCAGAAATCTGGACGGAAGTCAGGAGTCTATATGTTATGGTGGCCTTTTCACCACTTCCCTCATCGCTCACTTTTATGTTGTTGCATTGATTAACCTTTTCTGCTGACACACTAAAGGTTTTTGTTTGGCTCTGTGTGTGTGTGTGTGTGTGTGTGTGTGTGTGTGTGTGTGTGTGTGCATGTGAGATTGAGAAATTTAATTATTTTTCCTTTGGCTTGTGTTTTAGAAGATGTCTATGTATATTTATAATCTCATTGTAGTCTCAGTATATTTTTGGCATAGTCTTATTATAGTTTTTGTATAGGCTCTGTAAAGTCTCAGTATAGTTTCGGGACCATCTCTGGATAGTCTCTATAGTTTTGTAACACTCTTAGTACAGACTCAGTATAGTCTCAGTATAATCTCAGTACAGTCTCAGTATAATCTCAGTACAGTGTCAGTATAATCTCAGTATCATCTTAGTACATTCTCAGAATAGTCTCAGTATAGACTCAGTACATTCAGTACAATTTCAGTATAGTCTCAGAATAGTCTCAGTATAGTGTCAGTATCATCTTAGTACAGTCTCAGTATAGTGTCAGTATCATCTTAGTACAGTCTCAGTATAGTCTCAGTACAAATTCAGTATTGTCTCAGTATCATCTTAGTACATTCTCAGTATAGTCTCAGTATTGTTTCACTATAGTCTCAGTGTAGTCTCAGTACAATTTCAGTGTAGTCTCAGAATAGTCTCAGTATCATCTTAGTACAGTCTCAGTACAGTCTCAGTATAGTCTCAGTATCATCTTAGTACAGTCTCAGTATAGTCTCAGTACAGTCTCAGTACAAATTCAGTATTGTCTCAGAATAGTCTCAGTATAGTCTCAGTATCATCTTAGTACATTCTCAGTATAGTCTCAGTATTGTTTCACTATAGTCTCAGTGTAGTCTCAGTACAATTTCAGTATAGTCTCAGAATAGTCTCAGTACAGTCTCAGTACAATTTCAGTATAGTCTCAGAATAGTCTCAGTATAGTCTCAGTACAATTTCAGTATAGTCTCAGTACAATTTCAGTATAGTCTCAGAATAGTCTCAGTATAGTCTCAGTACAATTTCAGTATAGTCTCAGTACAATTTCAGTATAGTCTCAGAATAGTCTCAGTGTAGTCTCAGTACAATTTCAGCATAGTCTCAGTATAGTCTCAGTATAGTCTCAAAACAATTTCAGTATAGTCTCAGAATAGTCTCAGTATCATGTTAGTACATTCTCAGTACAGTCTCAGTACATTCTCAGTACAGTCTCTGTACATGTCTCAGTAGAATTTCAGTATAGTCTCAGAATAGTCTCAGTACAGTCTCAGTACAATTTCAGTATAGTCTCAGTATAGTCTCAGTCTAGCAAAGGTCCACTAACATCAGATCCAGTATCTCTTCTTGTTCCTACTGCTATGACACATGCTGTGTATTTTTCCTTTCTAAATCTCTGTCAAATCATTTAAATATCCCTCTGTGTCCAAGCCTACATTTCTGCCCAATCTCCACGGCAACCCTACAGCCATCAGCACACAAAGAGACGACCAACCGAAGGTGAAAAGTGCTCGAAGCTTTTCCGTAATCTCCCTGAGACGTTGCCTCCCTGAGCAGGAGACCCTGCAGGAAGTAAAAGGGAACTGTACACTTAAAAGATCCCCAGACACCCAATCATTATCTCTCAGAACCCGCAGTCCTGTCCGACTCGCTTCACCCAGTGCGAATTAGACGGGATGAAATAAACCAGAACGCTGCCATCATCTCTATGCTGTGCTCCGTTTGATATTCGGGAAAATGTCCTTTTAACTGGTTTAATACCGCAGTGCTCTCAAATCCGATCGGTCAGGTGTTGAGTCATTTTCAACAGCGGACGCTCCAAATAAACTCAACCTGGTTTTACGGACTTTCCACAACGTTAAACGGAACTAAAAATCTACCCATGTATCGCATGGCGTCCTTTAATCACGAACACATCGTAAGCGTTGGTGAATTGTTGCGGAATAAGACGAATGAAACGTTTTTTTGGGATGTGTTAGGAATTGGAAAATCCTCCTCCTCGTTGCTATCTGGGCGCGTTCGGTGTTTCATCTGTTATTTTTATTCCTTTTTTTATTTTATTTTAAAAGGATGCGTTTAATTACGTGGCCCATCGATTGACGTACTCGTGTCATTAATAATTGGCGTACATCGTCATTCAAGTCGTAGGTGCTTCACGCAGATTGTGAAAGAATAAATACAGCGGGTTATAAATGATCTTCCTGGCTACTTCCTGATGGAAATCAAGGACGAAGTGTATAATAATCAACTACATATCTGGCACTAAGCAGAAAAGACACCGAAGCATGGGAACTGCAATAACAGTTTATAATAGAGCATCGGGTCGTGCTGGTAGGAATTTATGATGCAATTTTTATTGTAATATGAAAGAAGTATTATCATTGTTATTGAGTGAGACAGCAGAATATTTTTCATTTCATTATTATATGGTCATCTCCTTTCTCCGGCCCATTATTCCTCGAGCTTTTCTCCATGATGTTGCTCTCGGTAACCTGAGTAATAACCTGCAGTGGTGAGCATTCGACACCTCATCGTTTCAAATCAAATAGATCACAGCGCGGACCTTACAGAACCTTATCGTGAAGCTGTTTTTACGTGAACGTTAGCTTAGAGACGCTGCGGACAAATAAGTAGTTAATCAAAACGGGGTTCGGGTCAGGGTTCACGTCTTTCGCTACAACTTCATTCGTATAGAATTGAACAAAATCCAAACAGCATCAGCATCATTTGTTCACATTTATAGAAATTTTTCCATCACATTGGAGCTAAGTTCCCAAAGATTACTAATAATGGTAGAGTGAGTAGCTCATTACGTTCTCTCTCTCTCTGTCTCTCCTCTGAACTAAACGTTGCAGTGCTTTTACTGTAGGGAAAACTGGGACAAGGTTGTTGTTTTTTTTTATAATAATTTCTCCTCTCTGCCATTGTAGCACTTTTATAGATTTTTTTCTGCTTTAATGGACACCTCATAGACGTAACACTGTGGAGGCTGGGGACACTGGGGATGCTGGGGAAGCGGGGTAGGGTTAGGGTTAGGGAAGACTGGGAATGCCGCGGAGGCTGGGGACACTAGGGACGTTGGGGAAGCTGGGGAGACTGGGGATGCCAGGGAGACTGGTGACACTGGAGAGACCAGGGAATGCTGGGGAGGCTGGGGACACTGGGGATGCCGGAGAGGTTGGGGACACTGGGTATGCTAGGGACACTGGGAACACTGGATATGCTAGGGTCACTGGGAATGCCAGGGAGGGGTGGGGACACTGGGTATGCTAGGGACACTGGGGACACTGGAGATGTCGGGGAGGCTGGGAACCCTGGGTGTGCTAGGGACACTGGGGATGCTGGGGACACTGGGGATGCCGGGGAGGCTGGGGACACCGGGTATGCCAGGGACGCTGGAGACACCGGGGATGTCTAGGAGGCTGGGAACACTAGGTATGCTAGGGATACTGGGAACATTGGGTATGCTAGGGTCACTGGGGACACTGGAGATGCCAGGGAGGCTGGGGACTCTGGAGACACTGGGGATGCCGGGGATACCTGGTATGCTAGAGACTCTGGGGACATCCTCACAGAATTTTTTGTGAGGTAGGCAGAAACCAGAGAACCAGAGAACCCGGAGTAAACCCACACAGGCTGACAGGAGGAGAACACTGCATGAAATAAGAATTGTAAAGCACAAACATTCCCAGCGCTCAGAAATCCTAGAGCTCCACGAGGACTCGTCTCTGTGGACATCACTTGCTGGATATTTTATTGAAGCGCACTCCTCGGTGTGTCTGTAGCGGTGTAACAGGCCTTCTGTGGCCGCTGCGTGTGTGTGAAGTGTCACGGATCCGCTGCATTATTTAACGAGGATCCAGCAGAGAAACAGACTGACGTGCGGCGTCTCTCCTCCGTCCTACAGACGTGTGAAACGCCGACCCTGAGCTCAGACTGAATTCATCTCCATGTACCGCTCTCAGCAGCCGACCTGTGTGTCTCTTATATTCAGCTAATTGCTGTAAAAGGAGGTAATTAGTGGTTGTAGCTCGCAGTGCCGATCTCAGCGCCGGAGTGAGCCGGTGCTGTATTTCTGGTCCACCATGGCCGGGGACGGACCGCTCAGGATGGAGGGATGAAGGACGGCGGATGAAAGACAAATCGGAGTGATGCATGGATAGAAACATGGCCTAGATTTGTTCACTCGAGGATATAGGCACTGGTGGGGGGGGGGGGGGGGTTTGTTTTCTTTAAACATTGAGGGTTTTGTAGTTTCTGGGTGTGTGTGTGTGTGTGTGTGTGTGTGTGTGTGTGTTTATGATGCAGACCTTGTTATACAGTAAATATTACTGTCTAACTCTTTGCTCTCTCTCTCTCTCTCTCTCACACACACACACACACACACACACACACATCTTTACATTTTCCAGTTACACATCAGTTGGCGTTTGTGTTCTGCTCTTGTCTGAGAGGTGTTGTTCTGAGAGGAACAGTCACACAGTCAGCTGGAAGTTATTTTCCAGTTCACAAGCTGCGAGACTGAACGCACTCGGATTGGCTGTTCCACTGCTAACACCTAGCGTGGGAGAGAGAACAGTAAAACACATTGCGTGTGTGTGTAGGCTTTGGTAATATATATATATATATATATATATATATATATATATATATATATATATATATATATATTAAGTACTGAGGATTCTGATCAGTGTAATAAAAAATAAAAACAGCACTTTGGGTTTCGCTTCGCATTAATTCTGTGCACCACTGTTTAGCTTCTCTCTCTCTCTCTCTCTCTCTCTCTCTCTCTCTCTCTCTCTCTGCCTTTTCCTCCCCAAGTCATGTCTCTCTTATTCTCTTTCTCTCTGTAATTCTCTTTCTGTCTGTCTCTCTTTCTATTTCTCTCTCCTGCCGTCTCTCTGTGCCTCTCTCTCTCTCTCTCTCTTTCTATCTATCTTTCTCTCTCTGTCTCTCTCTGTGTTCTGTTTCTCTCTGTACTCAAAATAACTCCACACATAGCCATTAATGTCTAAACCGCTGGCAACAAAAGTGAGTACACCCCTAAGTGAAAATGTCTAATTTGGGCCCAAAGTGTGAATATTTTGTGTGGCCACCGTTATTTTCCAGCACTGCCTTCACCCTCTTGGGCATGGAGTTCACCAGAGCTTCACAGGTTCCACTGGAGTCCTCTTCCACTCCTCCATGACGACATCACGGAGCTGGTGGATGTTCGAGACTTTGTGTTCCTCCACCTTCCGGTTGAGGATGCCCCACAGATGCTCGATAGGGTTTAGGTCTGGAGACATGCTTGGCCAGTCCATCACCTTCACCCTCGGCTTCTTTAGCAAGGCAGGGGTCATCTTGGAGGTGTGTTTGGGGTCGTTATCATGCTGGAATACTGCCCTGCGGCCCAGTCTCTGCTTCAGTATGTCACAGTACATGTTGGCGTTCATAGTTCGCTCAATGAACTGTAGCTCCCCTGTGCCGGCAGCACTCTGCAGCCCCAGACCATGACACTCCCACCACCATGCTCGACTGTAGACAAGACACACTTGTCTTTGTACTCCTCACCTGGTTGCCCCCACACACACTTGACACCATCTGAACCAAATAAGTTTATCTTGGTCTCATCAGACCACATGACATGGTTCCAGTAATCCATGTCCTTAGTCTGCTTGTCTTCAGCAGACTGTTTGCAGGCTTTCTTGTGCATCATCTTTAGAAGAGGCTTCCTTCTGGGACGACAGCCATGCAGACCAATTTGATGCAGCGTGCGGCGTATGGTCTGAGCACTGACAGACTGACCCCCTACCCCTTCAACCTCTGCAGCGATGCTCGCAGCACTCATACGTCTATTTCCCAAACACAACCTCTGGATATGACGCTGAGCACGTGCACTCAACATCTTTGGTCGGCCATGACGAGGCCTGTTCTGAGTGGAACCTGTCCTGTTAAACCGCTGTATGGTCTTGGCCACCGTGCTGCAGCTCAGTGTCGGGGTCTTGGCAATGTTCTTATAGTCTAGGCCATCTTTATGTACAGCAACAATTCTTTTATAAAGATCCTCAGAGAGTTCTTTTCCATGAGGTTCCATGTTGAACTTCCAGTGACCAGTATGAGGGAGTGTGAGAGCGATGACACCAAATTTAACACACCTGCTCCCCATTCACACCTCAGACCTTGTAACACGAACACATGACACCGGGGAGGGAAAATGGCTAATTGGCCCCAAATTAGACATTTTCACTTAGGGGTGTACTCACTTTAGTTGCCAGCGGTTTAGACATTAACGGCTGTGTGTTGAGTTATTTTGAGGGGACGGCAAATTTACACTGTTACACAAGCTGTACACTCACTACTTTACATTGTAGCAAAGTGTCATTTCTTCAGTGTTATAAAGATATAATCAAATATTTACAAAAATGTGAGGGGTGTACTCGCTTTTGTGCGATACTGTGTATCCTTATATCCAAGCATCCAGTGGCGATGTAGAGTGGGCGGGGCTAGTGATGTTAACAGTTAGGCTGAGTTTAAGTTGAACAACGATTATTTCCACGGTCGTATGGGTGTGTGCATGTGTGTGTGTGCGTGTGGGTGCGTCCGTGTGTGTGTGTGGGTGTGTGAGTGTGTTTACAATGTCTCTCTGCACTGCTGTGTGACTCATATGCAGGGATGGGATGGGAGAGAGGACCAAAGGGACGAAAGAAAGACATAAATAACTACAAACTACAGGTGTGCATGACTGACCAGCGCTGTGAAGCCCATCACATATGCACAAACACGCTCACACACACACACACACGCACGCACACACACGCACACACACACACTATCTATCTATCGATGCACATTAGAGATGGCACTTCTCCCAAGCTTAAGCACCTGTAAAATTAATTGGAGCACTTGGCAAACAAAATGAAAGGCTTAAGGTCGTCCGATCCTCCTCTTCACGCCATCTTTCTTGAAATATTTCTCCCCCTCTCCACCCGTCTCACCTTTTCCATGCAGTCAGAAATAACTCTCGCAATCAGTTTCTCTCACGCTGCGCACACGATGAATTACAATACGGCTGCACCAGGACCTGCTCCTGCTAGTGCCTGATTACTGGGAATAAAACACACACACACATGCACACACACACACACGTGTGCACACACTGGTGGTACAGGACACGTGTAATTAAAGCGTAACGCAATGCCTGTATATCTGTATTTCTTTAGCGCTATAAATCTCCGTATCTGTATTCGGATGGAAACCTGAAAGTGGGTGTGGCCTAAACCTTTTTTATATAATGGTGTAAATCAGGGCGCATGGTGGCTTAGTAGTCAGCACGGTTTCCTCAAAATCCCAGGTTTGGGGCTGAAATCCCGCCTCCGCCTTTCAGGGGTTTCATCCGGGTACTCTGGTTTCCTCCTGCGGTCCAACGACCTGCGTTGTAGGCTGATTGGCGTCTCTAAATTGTCCCTAGTGTGTGAACGGCTGTGTGATTGTGCCCTCCGATGGGTTGGCACCGTGTCCCCCATCCTGTCCTATAACAGCATGTCTTTCCTTTGAAGTGTGTTATCTTCCATCGGTTACACTTTTATTATTTAATAAAGACTGACACGTTGCACTTTTATTATTTTTTTAATCAGTTTATAGTTCTATATAATGATGATGATGATGTTGATGATGATGATGTGAAACGTCAACAGGGGCGTAAATATTAACGTTAATATAAACCGGTGATAAAGTCATATATATATATATATATATATATATTTATTTATTTATTTAAACATTGTGAGTGTACAGAGATGCTATTAGGAGTCCGTGTGTGTGTGTGTGTGTACTGATGTGGATGGAGGAGGTCCAACGACCGTTCCTTTATCTTTCACCTCCTGAGTGCAGAAGCACTAATCTGGCCTAGATGGAGGCGATTAAATAGAGGATGCTGACCACTGTGTGTGTGTGTGTGTGTGTCCAGGTGGGCTGATTACAGCCGCCGAGTTAGCGCGGCGTTAAAAGGAAACGTTCTACACAAACACAGCGAGCAAAACAAAATCTCTAGTTAATGGAGCGTCGAGAGCAACAGGTCCAGCGACCTCGAGATCGTCCTCACGATAAACGCTTCGTCCTTCATCACTTCCACATGACGGAGAAAAACAAACCGGTCCAGTATAAAAATCGCTTTCATTTTCAGTAAATCCGTAAAAGTGCGATTCCAGCAAGAACGCCGAGAGCAGTTCGTGTTAAAACTTCAAATATGAGCAAAAAAAAAAAAAAAAATGTAAATAACGTTACAAAAGAATGCAGCAGAAATAAACGGCGGTATATTTTCTAGAAAAAAGTTTTTGTTTTTTTAAAATAATTTTTAAAGGTGTATTTATACTGTAAAATATTTACATTTTGTAATGGAAAATGTTCTTAAAAATATATTTTTTAACATATATATATATAATCTTTACATTTAAGCATATTTCAGTTTTAGAATATAACATTTTATTTACCGTAATCAAATTAAACTACTAAATAAATGATCAAATATAATTTTACAATGAAAATATTTTAACATATTATTCAAACGTTATTTACAATAAGTCACGTTAATCTTTACAGAAAATGAGTATGCGTGTGTAAGATTACGAAGTATTAAGAAATATTACACAATAAATGAACAGTTTACACAAGAAACTGCTGAAATAATCACAAATATAATTAAAGTTCATTTATTTGGAAGTTTGTTTGTTGTTTTTTTAAAAAAAAAAAAATTAATAAAAGGGCATGAAAGTAAAAAAGTACATTTTTTTTGTTTTTTTTCGAACATCAGGGACAGAATCCTGAACACCACCAAGAAAAAGAAACAAAAACAAAGTAAGAAGGAAAGAAGAAAGATCAGAGTAGCTAGCGAACGTTAGCTAACATTACTGTGCATTGCCTAGCATTACCCCCAGTGTAAACGTATCGCACTTCACTTGTTTGGTTAAAATAACCGATGCTGTGCTTTTTATCAGAACTCTGAATGACAAAAAAAAAAATGGAAAGATATTAAAGAAAAAAATTTAATTGCCCTAGACTATGAGGTTCCTTTTCTCTACAGATAAATACTTTTAGCATCTAGTTTTACAGATGCTAGTTTTACAGATGCTAGTTTTACAGATGCTAGTTTTACAGGTTCTAGTTTTACAGATGCTAGTTTTACAGGTTCTAGTTTTACAGATGCTAGTTTTACAGGTTCTAGTTTTACAGATGCTAGTTTTACAGATTCTAGTTTTACAGATTCTAGTTTTACAGGTTCTAGTTTTACAGATGCTAGTTTTACAGATGCTAGTTTTATAGATGCTAGTTTTACAGATGCTAGTTTTATAGATGCTAGTTTTACAGATGCTAGTTTTATAGGTTCTAGTTTTACAGATGCTAGTTTTACAGGTTCTAGTTTTACAGATGCTAGTTTTACAGGTTCTAGTTTTACAGATGCTAGTTTTACAGATTCTAGTTTTACAGATTCTAGTTTTACAGGTTCTAGTTTTACAGATGCTAGTTTTACAGATGCTAGTTTTACAGATGCTAGTTTTATAGATGCTAGTTTTACAGATGCTAGTTTTACAGATGCTAGTTTTACAGATGCTAGTTTTACAGGTTCTAGTTTTACAGATGCTAGTTTTACAGGTTCTAGTTTTACAGGTTCTAGTTTTACAGATTCTAGTTTTACAGATGCTAGTTTTACAGATGCTAGTTTTACAGGTTCTATTTTTACAGATGCTAGTTTTACAGATGCTAGTTTTACAGGTTCTAGTTTTACAGATGCTAGTTTTACAGATTCTAGTTTTACAGGTTCTAGTTTTACAGATTCTAGTTTTACAGGTTCTAGTTTTACAGATGCTAGTTTTACAGGTTCTAGTTTTACAGATTCTAGTTTTACAGGTTCTAGTTTTACAGATGCTAGTTTTACAGATGCTAGTTTTATAGATGCTAGTTTTACAGATTCTAGTTTTACAGATTCTAGTTTTACAGATGCTAGTTTTACAGGTTCTAGTTTTACAGATGCTAGTTTTACAGATTCTAGTTTTACAGGTTCTAGTTTTACAGATGCTAGTTTTACAGGTTCTATTTTTACAGATGCTAGTTTTACAGATGCTAGTTTTACAGATTCTAGTTTTACAGATTCTAGTTTTATAGATGCTAGTTTTACAGATGCTAGTTTTATAGATGCTAGTTTTACAGATTCTAGTTTTACAGATGCTAGTTTTACAGGTTCTAGTTTTACAGATGCTAGTTTTACAGATGCTAGTTTTACAGATTCTAGTTTTACAGATTCTAGTTTTATAGATGCTAGTTTTATAGATGCTAGTTTTACAGATGCTAGTTTTACAGATGCTAGTTTTACAGATTCTAGTTTTATAGATGCTAGTTTTACAGATGCTAGTTTTACAGATGCTAGTTTTACAGGTTCTAGTTTTACAGGTTCTAGTTTTACAGATGCTAGTTTTACAGATGCTAGTTTTATAGATGCTAGTTTTATAGATGCTAGTTTTACAGATGCTAGTTTTATAGATGCTAGTTTTACAGATGCTAGTTTTACAGGTTCTAGTTTTACAGGTTCTATTTTTACAGATGCTAGTTTTATAGGTTCTAGTTTTACAGATGCTAGTTTTACAGATTCTGGTTTTACAGATGCTAGTTTTATCGGTGCTAGTTTTACAGATTCTAGTTTTACAGATGCTAGTTTTTCAGGTTCTATTTTTACAGATGCTAGTTTTACAGATGCTAGTTTTACAGATTCTATTTTTACAGATGCTAGTTTTACAGATTCTAGTTTTACAGATTCTAGTTTTACAGATGCTAGTTTTACAGATTCTAGTTTTACAGATGCTAGTTTTACAGATGCTAGTTTTATAGATGCTAGTTTTACAGATTCTTGTTTTACAGCTGTTAGTTTTACAGATGCTAGTTTTATTGATGCTAGTTTTACAGATTCTAAACACAGTATTTTATTGTAAAAATTACAACATAAATATCTAAATATCCGTATAAATAAATATCAGTGTACAGGTCTGTGTGTTATAAATGATCCCAAATATGAACATAATAGAAAACATATACATTTTGTGTGTGTGTGTGTGTGTGTGTGTATATGTATGGAAAAGCATTCGGTATAATACCACCATGTACGACACCCAGATGCTCAAAATGCTTTTACGTATCCCTGACAACATTTTTTTCAGATCTTCTTTCTTTGTTGGCAAGACAGATTATGACGTCCCCGCTGACAACAGCGTGAACGAGCAAGCAGCCGTGCTTGATAAATAGCCTCATTTTCGCGTTAGCATAGATAGCAAGGCTTAAGAGCGAAGCCGTGCAGAGCGAAAGAGATAAGAAAACCGAGAGCACTAAGCGCTGTACGAGCTTCGTCTGTCGACGAAAGAGAGGGAGCTTTAAGGAGAATGAACAGAAATCCCTCGCTTTATATAGAAAAGCGACGGCACGGAGGAGAAATGAGAGTTTGTCTGAGTTTTATCACAAGAAATGTCCGAAAAACAAGAAACAGTGAGACATTAAAGCTTTGGATCACAGTTTATATTTTGATAGCTTTATTTTAGCTAGCCTCAGTCAAAACAAGCTTGATAGCATATTGGTTTTAATAGGATTCATTTTCTTTGTTTCAGATGCTTCTTCCGCTGCAGGCCTTCATCATTCAGCAAGGTCTTGTGTTTTAGCTAGAGACTAGCGGCTAGCTTGCTGTTGCGGCTTTGTGCTGTTTTGTGATCTTGCAGAGCTTACAGACACAGATAAGTTAGCGAGCTAACCACTTAATATGCACGTATTTCACTTGGTACTCAGTAAATGAGGCGCACGGTAACGTTTTTTTATTCTGATTAACACTTCTGTATTTAAATGAATAAACACATCAGATATATTTATATTATAAGGTTTGTCTGTATTATTTAGGCGTCTTATTTACTGTGCACAAAGTTATTTTGGATGTAAAACCTCTCGCATCCATGAGATTCATCTGCACAACATCCAAGATGGACACGTACACGTTATAGTATATTTCCTTGCAATAGCATTTTTCTACCAGAGAGGGCGCTGTTCCTCAATACTCCATCCTATAGCTTTAAAATACATTGAGACTGACGTAGAGCCTAAATTCATGATGGAATGGTGTTTAATGTAAACCAAGAAGAAGAATTTTCAATCCACATTTCATTTTCCAAGACCTGCGTGTGTAGAGGTTTTCCTTTCACAGAATGCCATACAACCAGGCGTTTTATTAATTAATTTATTTTTGTTATTCGATCATATCGGGCATTATAGTGCTACTACACGTGGTATTGTGACTCTTTGACCCCTGTTCTGTACTATTTTCTATTCGTTTATTGAAGATTATCCAGGCGAACTCAGTCTTCTTGTGTGCCTACTTAAAAATAAACCAGTTTCCTGCTTCTCTGCCCCCGACCTCCCACCCACCCACACACACTCTCTCGCTCTCAGGCTAATGAAAGGTGTAGGGCGGGGAGATCAGTTTTAAATAAAGTGGAGCGTGTTGTTATTGATCCATCTGGCACCCAAGTACACAGAGACCAGATTGGGGTATTGATCAGAGCTGCGATATCGTACTGGCCCCGACTCCGGGAACACAGCGAGCCCATTTACTCAGAAACTCATCAAATCCAGACAGCAGTGAGAGAAAAAGGAAACAAAGTGAACAGATGAATTATATTATTTGTATATTTATATAATCGTTGGGAAATTGTTGATTTCTTTAGTGGAATCCCATCTAACTCCAGAGTCACGATAAACCAAACCGCATCGCTTTAAAAGACACAATTTCAAGAATCACACTTTCGAAGTTTATTTCATTGCTTAGTTTCTTAGTATTAACTGCACCTTCATTGGTGATGATGTCTGCAGAGGAGAGATTTCAGACTCCCACATTCTTCTGGATTGTGTCAGAGACGGCTGCAGTTGCAGGAAGCGCTTTATGATCAGATACAGACAGAAGGTCAGGCAAAAGTGACGAGGACGAAAAAACAACAGTACAAAAACGAGATCAATAAGCAGATGCGTTCACATGGAAAAACAAAACAATGTTCTGCTGCGAAACCTTGGGTCCTGGAGTGCATGTGGATGTTATTTTGACACGTACCACCTACCTAAACATTGTTGCAGACCCCTTCGGTACACCCCTTCATGGTAACGGTATTCCCTAACGTCAGTGGCCTCTCTCAGCAGGATAATACTCCCTGACACACTGCAAAAACCGTTCAGGAACGGTTTGAGGAACCTGACAAACGGTTCATGGTGTTGACTCGGCCTCCGAATTCCCCAGATCTCAATCCGATCGAGCGTCTGTGGGACGTTCTAGACAAACCAGTCTGATCCATGGAGGTCCCAGCTCACAACTTCCAGGATTTAAAGGATCTGGTGCTAACGCCTCGGTGCCACAAACCACAGCGCACCTTCAGAGGTCTTGTGGAGTCCACGCCTCGACGGGTCAGAGCTGTTTTGGTGTCACAGGGGGACCTACACCATATTAGGCAGGGGGTTTTAATGGCTGATCGGTGTGTATATATTTGTGTGCGAGTCCAGGTGTGCTTGCTCAGTGATCAGGTGTGCGTTAGGAGTTGTAGTGCATGGCGGCCGTACCTGTAGGCCACAGTAGGTTACAGATTCGATTCGAAATGGAAATGGAAACCACTTAATAATGCATGACCCGTGTGTTTTTGTGAAAATAAAGAACACGCACTAAATATGAAAACATGTGACTCATTCCACACGGAGCGTCTAAAAAAAAAAAAAAACCCCGACTCATGACTGCTCGTCGTTCTTAAACAGTTTACTCACGCCGAGGCGTAGCTGCGCATCTGTAGTCTCCTGTAAGCATCGACGGCATTCTTTCTGACGGTTCAGAGTGATTCACGTTAATAAAGGAGAGCGTCGGAGACGCGCGGGGACGCAATCTGTCGTCTTATAGAGCATCCGAATCCTCGAAACAACGCCGGCTGCGTCTGTCGTTTTCCGTAATTACACTAGACAAGCGTGAAACGAGAGAACCGTCGGCGTTTTTATAGACAGACGAAGGACGCAGAAGATCGCCGTGTTTCAGTCACAATCTCGCGTTTCCAAAGGTCCAGAACCAGCACTGAGCTCTATAAATATCCGTGTTTAAAATCTGTACGGACCTCGGGTTTGGGTACCTTGACCATTTCGATGAAAAATGGTTTGAACAATTCTTGACGTGTTTCGTGTACACCTGACGCGATGAAGACAGACGCGTGTTCCTGTCTGCGTATCAGCTTCCCGAATATGGACTTTCCTGTTCTTCTAACACGTGGCGATGTATTAAGAAGAGCTCCAGTGCGTCATATATGGAAATATCTTTATCAGAGACTTCCTCGCATCATTTTTCCATCACTGCCTCTGAGAACTGGCTTCATCATGTTAAAGCTCATTACTATTATGGGGTTCTGTTCCGACGTTAGAGTTCAGAAAGATGGACCGGATTCTTGCAGCTATATTAATAAACCCCTTTTAGTTGCGCGACTCGGTCCCGGTTTTTCGAATTAAACAGGAAACACTTCCCAGACGTCCAGGTTTGAGGTTTTAACAGCTTGTGGAAAAACAAAATCCGAGGCAAGATGCGGCGCCGATAAGGTTTTCCAGGGGCTCGACATTTCACCTTTACTAACCTTTACAGTAGTCCTTGTTTAAAAAGGATCGCTCTCCGGTGTTTAATCTGTAATATTCATCTTCAGGAGTCAGCACCAGATCAGTGGGTCCCTGTAAACCAGTGTATTAGCTGTGTGTGTGTTTTGGACAGCACGGCGGTAAACATAAGCGTGTAATTAGCTGTCAGGGAGTGTCAGCGTCACGCTGGAACCGACCGCGAAACCCTGGACCTCTTCCTGACCTGTCCGGCGGTAACGGCCCGAGGCGTATGAGCGTCTCCCTGACGCTGCCGCGGAGCTTTCATTATAGTGCTTATAAAAAGTTATCGAGCGTTATGACCACACGTCGGCGCGGCATGCTGTAAACCTCGAGCGTCTGACGCTGTAAAAACGTGTCGCTTTTATAAGCTCTGGCTTTGCCGAGATCGATCTCATGGCAGAAACAGACGAGAGGTTATTCTTCTGACCGAGGAATTCACGTTGTACAGCTTTTCATCCACCTTTTATTGCAAGATCTCATAAAGTCCATGCACGCTTTGGTGAATTACATTCCTCTCCTTTGGAACGCGCTTTGACCACTCTTCCCGTTAGTTCTTCGTTACCACTCAGGACTTTATGTTAGCGTCTAAAGAAGCACCGGTGTCCAGTTTCCTTCTTTAGTTTCTCTCGGCCCCGTGTGCCAGTGTCATAGCGCGGAATAAATCTATGACGTCCTGCATGCTGTTATAGGAAACTAATCAAGCACGCAGCTAGCTGTGATTAAGCGCCTTCAAATTTCCCCGTAACGGCACATCCGGACGCGTTTTATTCCGCTTAGACCTCGGCAGTTTGCCAAAGGTTACATTTTTTTATTCAAGACTGACATACATTTTTTTTTAAAATCTGTTTATAGTAATGTTTAATATAGTGGAACTGTCCATAAAACGAGTGTTTCTGTGTTAAAGCGGGTATACACGGTCGCTCCGCCGTCAGCACGAGCTCTTCTGACTGTTACAAACCGCTCGTACTGGAGACTCCTTCCACAAACATCTCCGATTAGAAAACGTCATCACATCGACGATCACGCGTGCTGTGAATACGGATATTCGGCGAGTTCGCCGTAGAAGTCCCTCAGGACTGCTCTTACAGAACATCCCTCGACACCTTCTGCCCAATCGAATTGAACGTGACCGTGGTCTGCTGTTGATACTCCCATTTTGCTGTATTATAACCACTTTTATTCGACGTAATCATGCCCGCGATTTGTTGTTAGAGCTGCTACAGCGAGCTGATAACGACTTGTATCTGTTCTTGGTGTTTGGTCTGTAAATCCGTCGCCCGCGGACCTCTCCCTTTCCCGACGAGGGCGTCAGAACTATCGTACGCGGCCTTCCTGTGCGTGCGCGGCATTCATTCATGAAGCCCCAGGTGCCTATCAATGTGATTGCTGCACCTCTGATCTATCCGACAGAGAGAAAGATCAGAGCACGGAGTCATCAGTACTTTCATTTCCCAGAGCGTGGGTGTTCAGAGCCTGTGCTTACTCACTTACTCACACGCTCAGATTTATCACCAGTGGGGGATTCTTGTCTGCCAACCTGGCTGCTATTCAGACTTCTGAACCGTTTGGGAGAATCTGTCTCTTTGAATGTGTGTGTGTGTGTGAAAGAGCGAGAGAAAGACTACAGGATGATGTATGAGACACCTCACAGGTTAAAGATAATCCTAACGAACACGACGCTGCCTTCAGAGGCCCCCGTTAATTAGAACACCGATTACGCGCCATATCCGAGGCCCGCGACGTGCCGCTTCAGCCGTTCGGGAAACGGTAATATCGCGAAGTACTCAAACGTTATTGTGGTAGATCTGTGTTTAGAGAGCGGAGAGGCGCAGAGACGGTAAAATATCTTCACCCCATCACGGGTTCTTCCGTTATCGGCGTTATTTTCCGTAAAAGAAATGTAAACGGTTAGTAGATCCCGTGGCGCTGCGGAATACGGACACGTGTCGTAGGGTGTATGATGAAGTTGTCGGACGATGAGATCGATTAAGACCGATCGGGATTAGAGCGCATCACGTGGACCACGGAAACCACCACCGTGCTGCTGTTATGAATAAATAATCGATATAAATATGTCATATAGAATGAATACAAACAGTACTTTCATAAATATTATGCCTGTGACTCATCAGTGCATCTTCATGCTGATTTTTTTTTTTTTTTTTCCTGGCCAAGGCTAATACACAAATGACTTCACTAATAATTCACAAATCAGACCAAAGTTCATTCATCCCCGGGCGTTAATCTGTGCCTGCTTCCTGAGTGATGCGGTGTGTGTGCGGTCCCGCGATTTTTATATTTACATACAAGTACTTGTACAGATGTTTGTGTTCCAATTGGAGGAGGAGTCTTGGCTGAGTTACTTGGATTTGTTTTCCATTGTTTTTATTCAGCTTTACACTGGTTCTCATTCACCCATTCACACACACTCACACACCAGTGGCAGCAGAGCTGCCATGCAAGGCGCTGACTTGCCATCGGGAGCAACTCGAGGTTCAGCGTCTTGCTCAGGGACACTCCGGCGCGTGGAGTCACGTGGGCCGGGAATCGAACCGCCGACCCTACGATTAGTGGACGACCCGCTCTACCACCTGATCCACAACCACCAATACCCAGTCATCTTACTGACCTGTTTCCAATGAACCTAGTTAGTTGCAAAATGTTCCTCCAGCTCTTTCATATCATGTTTCTGAGGTCATTTTGAATTGGACGGCCACGGCATGTCTCAAAAAGGTTGGGACTAACACGTACTTTTCCAGCCTTGTGTTGCCGCCGTGCAACTTTTTTGAGCCGTGTCGTGGCCATCAAATTCAAAAATGACCTAATAAACAGGATATTTGTTTTCTGTGTTCTGTTGCGAATAACACACGGGTTTGTGAGATTTGCGGTTCATCGCCCGTTGTTTTTATCGACATTTTACTCAGCGTCCCAGCATTTTTGGAATCGGGGTTGTAGTAGGTAATGACTTTTTTTTTTTTTTGGAGGAACTTACAAAACACTGCCTGTGACCTATGGTATAACACTTTCGCCTTGGGCTAGGGGTTAGGTTTAGGGTTAGTTCACTACAAATCCCAGGTATACATGTATTCTATATAGCAGCTGTAGCGCTTATCTCATAATGAAGTGTGATTTCTGTATGGCGTATGTATTCCTCACAGGCCAGAAGCTCATCCTGGTAAATCCGGCGATATATAGACTTGTTCAGGGGTCACTAATCTTATCAGAGGCTGCAGGGTTTCATTTCAGCCTGATAGGATATACAAGCAATACTCATCATATTATCAGGAAGGGCTTCTGATTGGTCGGAATGAAATCCTGCGGCTACACCGAGGATAAGATTGAAGAGCCCCGGGCTAGTTAGTGTGAGACGACCACTCAAGCATTGACCAGAACGGTCACAGCAAGCTGCCACGATGCTTTCTCGCTCTTTGTATTTCTCTGCTTATTTTTCATATGAATTTTGGGTTCCTGTGATATGACTGCGTTCCTCCCTGAAGCACTGGTAAAGTGGAGCGTTTAGTGACATCAGGAGAGTCTGAAGTGTGTTAAATCACCTCCCTCCCAGCGACCAAGCACGGCACGGTGACAAATCTCACAGCACATCCATTTCCTCCAGCGTGGTGTGTTGGGCCAGTTTTCTGTAGTGGAGGAAAAGGAGATGGAGGATAGAGTTTCCTGCTAGCTCGACGCTAACGAGGGGAAGTCTCTTGAGCGGAGGATGTAGATATCAAGAGAGACAAACCAGACTCCACTTCGCAATATGAGAGCCCATGTGGGGTTATTTTTGGCGTGGATTTCTTGGAGATCTTCACTCGCTGACACAAGCCATATTTGGTCCGGGTTCGTTTTTCATAGCGAGGTGCACTAATTTATCGGCGTATCGTATCGGTCGGGTTTTAGTCACGTCACAAATCCTTTCCATCACCTTCTGAAATGTTTGCACTGTCTTTTACCTAACAGAAAAGGACACGTTGAAGTAACTGCAGTTAAGATACGCTACCGTATACGGCCGAAAGTATACGGACACCCGAACATCACTCGTCAAAGACTCGTCGAAGAAGTGACCCTTTTGGAAGTCCGAGTTAAGTCACTAAGCGCAGATCCGGTGTCGTCTTCATACATGTTGTGGTCATGTGACCTAGTGATGAGCTCACAGCCACGCCCCCTGCAACAAAACAGCTTTAATAAAGATCGTATAAAAAAAAAATATGAGGTGTACATGGTAGGCATTGGATTTTTGGTGTGATGACCATGCATATATCATTAAAACGCACCAGGTGTCAGTGATTTATGCACAAGAATTAGAAAAAAAGAATTACTGTTAAGACATCATCTGGATTATTTAACAGATGTTTGTTTGGGAAACGAATTTTATGCATTTTATACCGGCTAGGAAACGGTATACCAGGTTTACTTGGTCAGAAAATCCGAGTTAGAGATCACTTTGCCAATGAAATGTTCCTACATATCATTATTTTTCGTGTAATACGGCATAAGAAAGCGCTTTTTGACCACGCTTCAACGAGTAGCCGTACCTTCGTGCTACATTTCTGCGGTTCCTCTGAAAAGTGACAGAGAATGTGCTATGTTGTGACTTTCTGAGAGTCTTCACACTCACGCTCACGCTGTACAGTAAAAAAAAACAAAAAAAAAAAACGGCTTTAACACTCCTGGCTGCTAAAGTAAATGCTGAAAACTGAAATTGCAGTTGCGTCGTGACGTCGAGGTGGAAAAAAAAAGTGGAGACGTTTGCTTAAGTTCATGCTAAAGACCGACAGATAGTACACCGTAGTGATGGGGAAATTGAGCGAGTGAGAACTTAGACGTTTTCTGACAACGTGGGTTTAAGGTGGTACGTATTGTAGTAGTGAATAACATGGAACATGGAGTGTGATCTATATTTGCATATGTACTTTCTGTTTAGTGGTGGATCTACATCCCTATCCTCACGTAGGCTCACAAGCTGTTTGTAGTGAACCAAAGAATAAGGTTCACATGTATCCCGACAATCCAGGAGAGCCTTGGAGTAGAGCCGATGCTCCTGCAAATCCAGTGGAACCAGTCGATGTGGTTTCCGGGCACCTACGAGGACACCCGCTGATCGGCTTCCCCGCTAGACGTCACACCGGATATAGATCTCGGAGAAGAACCAGGACCAGCTGGAGAGATTCTATCTCCCACTTGGTTTGGGAATGTCTGGGGATCTTTTCAGAAAGCTGGGCTGACCTTTTCAGTCTGCTGCAGCTGTGAATCCCACAAGGATAATCGGAAGGGAAATAACCGAATAAAACGAATTGAATTGGACCCAAAGTGTGCCACATAATACAAGCCGAGTAGGCCTGCTTTATACCATGAGCTGGGTTTACATTCGCACTCACTCAGAAACAAGTATTAGTCAGCTCATCAGATCATCCTCAAGGAACGGAAACACTACAATACCCAAAGCGTATACCAGAAGTATTCCAAGAAACTCATCAAAAAAGATGGTTTTATCCATCATCGATGTTTCTTGTGTGACACCTTGGTAACGAAAAGCCTTCTCATAGACCGTCGATTTACTAACCCAGCCGATAGTAATTTGCACAGATAGGGGGTGTACTTACTTACAGATTTCAGCAGGTTCCTTGCCGTACCTTGCCTTGGAGAACTGCTTTTCCTTAGCGTGTTCAACACTTTTTTCCCGTGTCCTTCCGCTTCATTACACACAGCTTCATTTGTAGACTTTTAATGTGTGGATTTCTTGAGGTAAAACAAAAGTCTAGTGAAAATGTCACGCGAGTAGCCTTATTGGAAATATATTTACTGGAAAAAAAAAAAAAAAGGTTCAATACTTATTTCCACCGCTGTATGTTGCATCTTTGTCCGCTATCAAGGACTCCGTTTACACGGACGGCGGTAATCTAATTATTGACCTTACTCTGAGTAAGATAATAATGTGATTAAGGTGTTTACATGAGTGGCTTTTAGAATACTCCTGTCATGTACGCGTTTTACATGTTTTAGAACATGATTAGATTAACCGCCCGCGTCATTACGTCACCGCGCAACGCCGTCCGACGTCCCTCCAGAATTTCACGTATCAACATACAGTTCGTCTTCGTTATGGTACCGTATACAGTTTTGGGTGTTTTTATTTTTATTTTTTTTATTTTTTTTACGAACGCTTTAAGTGCGGTTAATTATTTGTCATGCTATACGTGCTAATAGACGACTGCTTGAAGCGGTGGGTGTGTCCCAAATCGCGTAGTTACCGTCTATATAGTAGCCGAGATACATGTATTTTTCTCCACTACAGGCTTATAGTAGGAAAGTATGCGATTTGGGACGCGACCGAACTCTCTTCTTTGCCGTAAAACTGCCGTGTGTGATCGCGTCCTGTCGCAAAATGCGGTGAAAACTCCCACCCGGCGTTCATAACGTGATTAAGTTGTTTACATGTCACTACTACACGTCCATAATGCGACAAAAACAGGAGTACTCCACCTGTCTTAATTCGATTATCGCTTACTCCGATTATGACCTTAATTAGATTAAGGTAAGTAAAAATTGCTGTTTACATGCTAGTTTCTTAATTAGAGTACGGTCTTAATCGGATTAAGAGTGGATTATCGTTGTCCATGTAAACGCGGCTATTATCACGATTGACGCGTCTCACCTTTATCGCAGACCTTTACTCACTTTTTCTAGGTCTATCTGCCTGTTTTCTCCCCCAATCTTATTACAGCCTGTCAGGCTGGAGGTCCTGTTTCAGGTGAAGGAGGTCAGGAACAGATTCACAGTTATAATAGTGAAGGTTAATCACTTACTGACCCTGCTGTGCTTTAGTGCTCCTCGATCTGTTTTAATCACTGGGCTGTTTTGGCCTTTCTATACCATCAGTCTCTAATTATGGTCTAATTATCTGGACCTGCCGAATTACCTTTCTGCCTTGCTTCCTCTACTCACTTTTTTTTTTAACGTTTCCTTGTCGTGATTCTATCCTTAAAGTACAGCTGAACTCCAGAGCCTGTTTTTGAAAAGGCTACCTGAATGTCAGTACAATCACGTCTAAGATTCGAGGATGGCAGGAACCTAGGAACGTTTGTCTCCAGACTCTGCCTGCTCAGCTTAGATTGTTTTAGCTCATTATGGCTGTTATGGCATTATTACACATCTGTGTTGAATTCTCTATTCTGATTGGTCAGTAGGTGTTGATTTCTTTTCTGTAACAGCAGCTCTGACAGTAGTGCAGCTGCAAAAGGTTTCACAGAGGAACTTCATTCACGTCCCGGTCAGCTGTCCTCTGAGTTTTCTGTTGTATGCGTTGCAGAATTTTTGGCTCTTAAACTTAGAGTTTCACCCCGAAGTTTCCTTCTGCCCTTTCCTGATTAAAAGCAGCTGCTGCACTCCGTCATATCGGCGTGTTTATAGAAGCTCTCTCCGGAGTTAACAGCTAATAAATAGATGTGTAAGCGATACAGAACTGAGAGATTTTAGCCTTAATGAATCCATCGCCTGCGAAACCCTCCGGGGCTGGAGGTTGAGTTTTTTATTTTTTTTATTTTTTCACCCCTAAGAGTATTAACAATAACATTTAATGGGTTTGTTTGGACAGGCGTCAGAGTTCGGGTCAACGTTTTACCTCGGCGTGACGGCGTTAATATGCAGAGAAGGGCTGAAGTGCGACCGCGCACATCTCACGGGTTAAGCCGGAGAGATTAGGTGGAAGAGGTCTGCTCAACGAGTCTCAGAAGTTGTGTGTGTGTGTGTGTGTGTGTGTGTGTGTGTGTGTGTGTGTCAGTTTCAGTTTGGAGAAAATAATTATATAAAAAGTAAAATATGGGGGGGGGTTTAAATAAGATATTACACAAGATATGCAAGATGTTAAATAAGTAATATTTAATATGTATTTAATTCAATATAAAAGTGACAAAATGATCAAATTAAAAGAAAATGAAATAGTAAAATATTAAGGAAGACACATTTTTTAAATGCTTGGTCTGCCTGCATCACTCTTTAATCGCGCTATGATTTTTTTTAAAAAGCCCCATAGATGATGACATCATCTCGCTTTAAAATATTATCAAAAACATTCATTAATAAACCTTTTTCAATGGTAAAGTCCAATGTATTTAAATATTCAAAACTAAAAAAAAAGTTTAATCTTTATATTTAAAATAAAATCAAATATTTCAACACTTTATATAGAGTACAAAAATATTTTAGAAAAATGTCCTTTTTTTTTTTTTTTTTTTTTTTTTTCTTTTTTTTGTTTTTTTGTTTTTTTTCTCTTCCTCCTTTTGCTTAATAGCCTTGAGGAAAGAACAGCTTGACTACCGGGAAACAAAATAAAAACAGAGCGATGAAAAACGACACACACGGGCCTCGCATTCTCTTGATTGAAATAATTGTGAAATAAATGATGTTATTACTGAATATCATTTTTAATTTGCTTTTCTGGGGAACATCCATCACGACTATCTGAAGGCGTGTAAAAAGCACCGGGACACTGACTCCTTTACTCTTTAATTAATTGCGCTGTCGAGTTTATTTCAGGTCAAATTACATCACAAGCTCGACCGAGTGCGACCGGGATTCATCATCGTTTCACGGCCCGGCCGTTATTAGTCCATGTTTATTTTCACGACTTGCGCTAACTATCGTTTATTTATCTTTTCTTTCACTACGTTTCACGTAATAGGCAAAGGTCAGGGGGAGAGCATCCGTTCATAAGGGGTCAGTAAGTTTAGACAGCCCCTTACACACACACACACACACGCACACACGTTAGCATTATCCGACTAGCCTGGGAAGAAACTTCTCACAATTACGTTATATGCTAAACAGATTAAATGTGTGATCGTCGAACAGTTATCATGTGCACGTTTTATTTTTTTCTGCATGGGAGAATCATCAGCTTCGACACCAGATCCCTCAGTAAACACTTTATCCCGAGCAGCTTGACGGTGGATTTTACGACAGTTTGTTAACACTTTTCACCACACCGTACGTTTTTTTTATCCATTTATAGTTACATTTACTGTCGCGGAACATCCACGAGACGGATCGGTTCATTTTTTTTCACTTTATTCTGCGATTCAAAAAAAGGTTATGTCATGTACTCTCTTTAAGTTAAAAAAAAAAACAAAACAAAACAAACTAGAGCGTGTCGAGTTACGGAGGATCCGACTCTCCAGACGGATCGGGTAGCAGGAGACACTCGCTAAAATACCAGAAAGAAGAAAAATCGATTGAAATATCCGTTTAACGAAATATTTGCGCGCCAAGCAGACTGTGTAATACACAACTCTTTCAACACGCCCGGACATCACATCCTCGGAATGAAGAATTATAGTGAAAATAAACCGGCACGTATCGTGACACCATTAGTGATGATCTGTCAGGGCTGTCATTAGCGGCCTATGTTAAATTGCATCTGAACTCTCTCTCTCTCTCTCTCTCTCTCTCTCTCTCTCTCTCTCATATGTGTGTGTGTGTGCAATTTCTGCATCTAATTACTCATGTTTATGCCCCTGACATTGATGGATCGAGTCCTGAAGGTTAGGAGCTGGATAAGGATCTCTGTGAAACATACAGACATCGGCCGAAATTAAACTTACTATCGCAAATCTTCGTCCTAAGATATACCGGTGATATTTTGGCGCACGTGAGCGGGAGACCTCTATCGAACGTTTATGGAAGGAGTCTCCAGTGTCGGAGATTCGTACCCGGCTTTCGAGAGACGCCGCTGAGCTTGTTTCTCAGACGTTCCACGACACTAAACGTCAACAGGAAAGGTTAAAAAAAACCCTCGCAGTGTTCTTTAATTGTAATCGTTAGTAAATCGCTGTAGTGTAAGAGGAATAAAACGCTTTACGACGTCCTACCATAGGAATATAATCAACTTCAGGGTGGTGACGGATTATTTGTCTATAACAGCATGCGATCTATTTCGTTCCGCTGAATCACACTCGATGCATTGTCAAGATCCCTGATCGTTCATGGCCTCTTCGAAGGAGAGGTTGATGCAGAGATGTCTTTAGGTGCAGCGTGTCAGATATTATATTAGATGCTACATCAGACATGACATCGGGAACTATAACCTAGAGCGGACTGCCGAAGAGCAGAAATGAGACTCTGCAGAGTTCTGAAAAAAGGGACGGAGCAGACACGAGGAGCTCCTGCATAAGATAAACACCAATTACCTCCTTTTGCTAGCAATTAGCCGATTATAACGGACAGAATTGACGTGGACAGAGCAGCGCA
The DNA here is from genome assembly GCF_001660625.3 of Ictalurus punctatus. Lineage (NCBI taxonomy): Eukaryota > Metazoa > Chordata > Actinopteri > Siluriformes > Ictaluridae > Ictalurus > Ictalurus punctatus. The sequence goes on from NC_030442.2 coordinate 16,787,572, forward strand.
GCGAGATTAAATCAGAAGGTCAGCGTTTCAGATGTAGGACGGAGGAGAGACGCCACACGCCGGTCTGTTTCGTGCTACTGGATACTCGTTAATAATGCAGCAGATCAGTGACACTTTGCAGACACGCAGCGGCCACAGCAGGCCGGTTACACCACTACAAACACACCGAAGTGTGCGTTTCAATAAAATATCCAGCAAGTGCCTCGGTGCTTCCAGGACGTGCAGAGAGGCCGCTTTCACACTTCATTCGTTCACAGAAATATCGCTAGCTGGAGGTCTTTTTGTGGAAAAAAGGCTCACGCAGCGTACACAGTGTAATCTTACCAGTCCTAGCTAGGAACAGCTAACTAACTAGCCAAGTGTGCTGTCTAGATTCGATTTATCAGGATCGGTAATAACGATAATGAGGAGTTTTGTTTGTTTTCGCTGTAGCTTTGGAGGAAGAAAATCAAGACAGGGTTCTCGACGTCCTGAGAGCGTTCGGCTCTGTCGTAGGTTTCTCGGTTGAAGAGAAGAACTCTCGTGTATGACGGCGAGAGTCGAATTCCATCGTTAACGTTTTGCTTATCCAAAACGATCCAGTCAGGATTTCCGCCCACGGTGGTAAGGGTCTGGGTTAGATCCAGCCAAGTGAGCGGTTGGTTATATATTGGTTTGGACATCAGGAGGATGGTCTGATAGCAGGATGTATAGGCTCTGAAGAAAAACTGACTTTAGATAAGGTCGCGTATAGCTGTAGGCCTTGCTGTTATAGGAAATAATCCATGCTGGCATGGTGTGATGAAATGGAGTCAGTATTAACACGCTGAAGTGGATTATATAGATTACCTGACTATTAACCCATCAGGATTTTAACCATTTATAGTTATACTTGATGGTATGGATAGTCTGCGAAACAAGCTAGTTCCTCTTCTCACTTACGTTAAACGATAACGAGTCTTTATTGAGCACATACACATATGCGCACTGAAATTCTTTTCTTCACACACCCCAGGAAGTTGGGGTCAGAGCGCAGGGTCAGCACCCCTGGAGCAGAGAGGGTTAAAGGTTGAGCTCAAGGGTCCAACAGTGGCAGCTTGGCAGTGCTGGGGCTCGAACCCCCGCCCTTCCGATCAGTAACCTTAACACAGCCTTAACTATAAAAACCGTAAAGCAGACGCGAACGATCGTTCCCTCCACAGTCTCTCGTTGGACCTTACTGCCCAACGCGCTGACACTGGAGACTCCTTCCGTAAATGTTAAATTTAGTACGTTAGTACGTTCGCCTCACACCTCCAGGGTCGAGGGTTCGATTCCCACCGTGGCCCTGTGTGTGCGGAGTTTGCATGTTCTCCCCGTGCTGCGGGGGTTTCCTCCGGGTACTCCGGTTTCCTCCCCCAGTCCAAAAACATGCACGGTAGGCTGATTGGCGTGTTTAAGTGTCCGTAGTGTATGAATGGGTGTGTTAGTGTGTATGTGATTGTGTGCCCTGCGATGGATTGGCACCCTGTCCAGGGTGTACCCCGCCTCGTGCCCGATGCTCCCTGGGATAGGCTCCAGGTTCCCCGTGACCCTGAAGAAGGATAAGCGGTATAGAAGATGGATGGATGGATGGATTATGTACAACGTCCCTGTGAATGAGGTGTTACTATGGCAACGATAACCTATGAGAACGAGTGCATTCATTTACAAACATAAGATTTTTGTAACAGCAGGAGCTACTGTCAGAGCTGCTGGTTTAAGGATCTACTAGAAATAAGGTTATGCTAAAAGTAGGTTAGAGACAACTCCCTATTCGACAAAACCGTAATAGATTAGACGTCAGTGTACCTGGGTATTCTCCTACCACTTCTCCTGTACATGGAAAAAAAACCCAAACAAACAGATGGATGTCTCTGGAGCCAAGCGAGTCTGATCAATTCTAATCTAATCTCAGTCACAATTCACGTGAAATGTAGCACCGATCAACCTCAACAGTACAAGGCCAAGACCTAAAGCCAGATTCCCGCCAAACAGAAACACACAAAGCGGTTATGGCTGGCGCTCGAGCCCCTCGCATGCCCACGCCCGCGAGCCATGAGCGCCAAGCCTCCGTCTCTCTGTGCTTGGAACGCCGGCGGCACCGGGACAGTAATTAATGAGACGCTGTTAAACAGTGATATGGAATCCCACATGGTAATTAGGAAGCAGCAGCATGGAGACAGACCGGGTAATTAGTGTGCCGGGGCTCGGGCTCTGAAACGACATTTAACCCAGGCAGTGTGGCTAATGCGGAGAGGAAACCTATCCATCATTCTGAGTTATGTCCAATTACACAATTAGGCATCATCTGGGCTTCGGTTACAGTTTCATAATCTCATAATGATGCCATTACACTTTTATAAGTTATTATTCCATAACAGCTTGAGCTGCTTTCTCAGGACAAAATCTCACTTTTGTACAGAAAGGAAAAAAAAAACAACTGATTATGTATACAATGCTGTGAAAAGGTATTTGCCCCCATCCTGATTTCTTCTGTTTTTTTGTGTATATCTCATACTAAATACTGTAGTTTTAGATCTTCAAACAAAATACAACATAAAACAAAGGCAACCCGAGTAAACACACAATACAGTTTTTTATGTATGTATGTATTTATTTATTTATTTATTGTATTGAAGCAAAAACCTGTTATCCGATACCTGTCACCCATGTGAAAAACTCATTGAACCTAAAAATCTGGTTGCGCCAACTTTAGTAGCAATGACTGCAATCAGATGCTTCCGATAACTGGAGATCAGTCTTTCACGGCGCTGTGGTGGTATTTTGGCCCGCGCTTCTTTGCAGAACTGCTTTAGTTCAGCCAAAATGGGGGGTTTTCAAGCATGAACTGCCTGTTTTATGTTCTGCCACAGCATTTCAATTGGGTTCAAGTCAGGCCTTTGACTAGGCCACTCCAAAACTTTAATTTAGCTTTTTTTTATTTGGGCCATTCCAAGGTGGATTTAACCCTCTGCTTTGGATCGTTGTCTTGCTGTATAGTCCAGTTGCGCTCGAGTTTCAGCTTACGGACTGAAGACCGGACATTCTCCTTTAGGATTTTCTGGTAGAGAACGGAATTCATGTTTCTCTCAGTTTTTGCAAGTTGCCCAGGACATGAAGCTGTAAAGCATCCCCACACCATCACACTACCACCACCATGCTTGACCGTAGGTACGATGTTCTTTTTGTGGAGCTCTGTGTTTGGTTTACGCCAGACGTAACGGGACCGCTGTCTTCCAAACAGTTCCACTTTCGACTCGTCAGTCCACAGAACATTCTCCCAAAAGGTTTGAGGATCATCATTTGGCAAAATTCAGACGAGTCTTAATGTTCTTCTGGGTTTGCAGTGGTTTTCACCTCATCACTCTTCCATGGAGGACATTTTCCCCCAGTGTCTTTCTGATAGTGGAGTCATGAACGGTGACCTTTATTGAAGCAAGAGAGGCCTGTAGGTCCTTTGATGTTGTACATGGCTTTTTTGTGACTTCCTGGATGAGTCGCCGCTGTGCTCCTGGAGGGATTTTGGAAGGTCGGCCACTTCTGGGAAGGTTCACTACTGTGCCGAGTTTTTCCATTCGGAGATTACGGCTCTCGCTGTGGTTCTTTGGAGTCCCAGAGCCTTTGAAATAGGTTTGTAACCCTTCCCAGACTGATGTACTTCACTCACCTTCTTCCTTATCATTTCTGGAATTTCTTTCAACTTTGGTCTAGTGTGTTACTGGGTAAGATCTTTTAACCAACTTCCTGCTGTTGAAAAAGTTTTATTTAAGTGTTGATTTGATTGAACAGGGTTTGCAGTAATCAGGCCGGGTTGCGTCTAGAGCTGCATTTTAAATATATAAATGATGCCAACATAATAATAATAATAATAATAATAATAATAATAATAATAATAGTTGCTGTTGCTGTTGAATCAGGATTAAGTCAACTGGCCCAGTGAGAACTTGTCATTTAATATCGGCATATCTGTCACAATAATCAGTTACGCTTAAGATGCTCCTCCGACGATGCTTTTTCAGTTCATTTTTTAACAAGTTTTTAGAGGAGAAGAGAAAAAAAAAATGGCCCGGAAAATGGAGTGTGAAAGCAGCTTTAGGCCGAACCGAAACCGAGTCTGTAATTTGACTTCATTTTCATTTTATAGAAGCATCATGCGTATTCAATGAAGTCTCTGCACTCATGCAAACGCGTTCTCCGGGGGTTCCTCTGGGACAGTCCTACCGTTTTGAGCTTCCATATAAAGGTTCTATTGAGGTTGAGGTTCTGTTAAAGATTCCCCCAGAGATGCTTTTTCAGTTGTTTTCACTTTTTCTCTGCCATAAGAAGAGAAAAACGGCCATCTGCCTGCGGTTCCGGCAGCCTACTTACGACGGAAATCGACAGATTTTGCAGTCGGTTTTCTTTTCAGATGAACCACGCACAGCTCATATTTTCCCGCATTACGTGATTTATTCGCAAAATGTATTTAAAACGAATCCTATTGCTTTAAGTGGACCGTTTACGTTTTAAGTTTGAATTACGTATTACGAGCCAGGCTTCGTATTAGCGCTTAGCATATTAGAAGCGGTAGCTAACTGTACTAGCTCGAAATATGCACCAGAGACACCGACACGTCTCCGGTACTTCCGTTCAAGCCTTATTTTTCTCCACGAGGTCTCTATACACGTTTAATAAGAGGTTGGATATGACTGGAGAAAATGTGAAGCTGTGACAGGGTTGTGATTTGTCATTTTACAGTGTCATGCCTGATTTGCATAAAGTCGAGAAGATCTCAGCTTACATCTCGCTGTGTTGCTTTGAAATCGTGGCTCCGTGTGTGTGTGTGTGTGTGTGTGTGTGTGTAGCCTGGCGCTGTGGACACCGTGCTGTACAGTGCTTGGCTGCTTGTGCGGTGATTCGCTCAGCCTCTAGAGGCTCCTCAGATCAGCCTCACTCTATCTTCCAATTTGCTCCAGTCTGAACGATTATCTTACATGTTTTCCACACCTTTCTCTCCCTCGCCCGGCCTCTCTCTCTCGTCCCTCGTGCCGCAGGGTTAATGTCTCATCAGGTGAAGGCCCGCAGTAGTAAATTCCGCCGCCGTTCCCGAAGACCAGCGCTGATCTACAGCCGAGTGATCTCCCCGAGGCTGCACGACGACAGCCCATTTCTATCTCACCCACAGAAGTGTGATTTAAAGAAGCTGCACCGGTCTCGGTATTTCTCCCCGCACAAATCATATCCTCGGACTGTCAGCCGCGAAATAAAGAGAATTGTTTTTAACGGCCAGAGCGAGACGAGGAACTAGAACGTTGCGACTTCTCCGCCGGAGAAATATATCACCTGGATTCATGGATCGGGCGTGGGAAAGGGAATTAGGGAGAGATTGGTTTCTCGATCCGGACATAAGTCACCGGGTTCATTTTTCGACTCGGGTCTACTTGTAAGAGGAGAAGCTTGTCAAGAGCAGCGAGATGAAAAAGCCCAGAAGGCGAACCTCTACTCTATTTTCCTGTTCGTTTGCTTTCTGTAATGGGAGCGAAGTCTCAGACTGTGTGATGAAACTCAACTGAACTGGGCTACTTTATTCATTACTGCGTACTTGATGATCGGATACACGTGCCCCTTTGACTTTTAGATCTATCCGCAATGTCTTTTCTCTTCCTTAGGTCACGTCCGTGGGGAATAATATTTTATTTCTCTTGTACAAGAGCCATTTGAAAACGAGTACATTTTATTTTTTTGTCTGAATTAAACGCTAGAACGTCATAGCTTTTATCCGTTTATAGTTACACCTAATGTTGTGGAACGTCCGCGAAACAAGTTCCCGTTCTCACTTATGCCATAGCAGCCGTAAACAGTTAAATATATAGTTATAAACAGTTCCCTCATCAGCCTCTCTTTCTTTCTCTCTCTCGAAGAGAGAAAAAAAGTGCAGTTTGTCATGCTACTGAGGAATCACAATGTGTAAACGACACATTTCCGAGACTCCTCCCATACGTACGGTAAGTACGTTTCGTGAATCGTCCGGCGTGCGAGTCCTTGCGGAAGAGCCGTTGCTATAGAAACAATAACGTACTAGAACCAGCGCGTTAAGAGAACCCGGTGATTTTTCTTACAGCTGGAACTACTGTCACAGCCGCTGTCGTAGAATATTTCATCGAGTGAATCACATGGACCGCGATGAAATATGGACGGAAATCAAATCCGATTCGTGGACTGTTTTGTGTATGGTAAAAGAAAAAAAAAAGAAAAAATTGAGCTTCAGTGGAAGTTAAAAATGATCCTCACTTAAATGCATGCAAGTATTTCAAATCGAAAAGTAAATGAACCTTATAAATTCGTTAATTTGTTACAATCCGCACGATTCAAACTTAAGTGTTCGCACCGTTCCGTGCGACTACATTAGTTTGAAATCGAATGAAAGCAAACCACATTGCACAATTTGAACATATATATATATATACATACATACTATAGGTTGTGTAACTGACTGTAGTCTGTCCTTTCTTTTTCTCTTTCTGTCTCATCACAGATCACCTTCTTCATGTTGCTGTCTGCAGTCTGCGTGATGTTGAACCTGGCGGGCGCCATCTTGTCCTGTCAGAACGCTCAGCTGGTCAACTCTCTGGAGGATTGCCAACTGGTGAGGGACACTAACATACGACAAACCCACCAGGAAGACTAAGGATCTCGCCTCGCCTTGTCCTCACAGCTCAATTCAGTGCCTGGACCTTCACTCCGCTCATGATGGTCCCGGGATTCTTTCAGTATTCTTCTATCATTTTATTTCATCTATTGATTTCTTTCAACAGATTTCCCTTTTAACCTGCCATCACAGTAATTGGCTAATCCATTTCTTTCTATCAGTATTTTTAAGAATATAGACTTTCATTCAGCACGTATGACTCAGGATAAAATACAGCAATATGAACTCCAGAGTTTAGAGCTTTAACCTACAAATCTCTGCTCAACTCAGAATTTTCCATTTTAAGCTGTAAAAAAAAAAAAAAAAGTGTACTTTTTTTCATTAAAGATGATTTCTAGGTAAATTCATTCAATCCTTAAAAATGCCATCAGCTGTACATTTTATATACATTTTGGAAATTCACTAATAACCTAGTAATAGCTACTAAGAAGTTAGCTAGTAAACTAGCTTGCATTTTTCACATTTCAGCACAGTTTTTAGTCTCAAAGTCTCTTTTATTATTATTATTATTATTATTATTATTAATTTATATAACAGAAGCCAAACCTCAAAATGTAATGTTAGAACAACAGTCAAAATGATTTTATATCACCGACATTAGCTAGGATAGCTAGCTAGATAGCTTGAGATAGAATGTCCGGGTGTCGTGTCATCGTCTAATTTTAAACGTGATTGGTCCGACCAGGTCAAGTTTATTTATTGACATCAATAACTAAGCTCATGTGTAGCTCCGCCCCCAAATCAGCTTTATACAGAAGTACAGGAGGGGAAAAATACAAGGGAAAATCTCTGCTCTGAATGGAAAAATGTGGCAGTGTGCTAGCAAATTTGACCCAAAGGATGATAATAATAATAATAATAATAATAATAATAATAATACATTTTCAATTCAGGCAACACCCACTTCGAAGCTACAAATACTGCTACAGTGACATTGTGTTACATTAGGTTACGTGATACTATACAAAAGTACCATAACAATACACATGAACTAGTTAGTTAGCTAGCTCTCCAGTACTAATTGAATAATCTAACTCGTGTAACAGTTTTATTTATTTTTTTAGGAAAAAAAAAAATATCACACAGTTTTTTATGGTTAACATTTGGCAATCGTTATCACTATTTTTTATTGGAGGAACAGAAATCGGACGTTTTTGATCAGTATGAACAAATGTTATTATTTTATCGCAGCAAGCCTGTTATAAGATGAATCAGGACACTGTTGGGTTTCTGTGTGTAGAGTATCATGACTGTGTTCAGCTGCTGGTGAGCAGGGGGAGGGGAAAGCAGAGGGGAGTGAGCCCCCTGCTGGGCAAACAGCTCACACCTCTCCACAATAACATTGGTACAGAGATAAACCATCAAAGACCGCACAACTGAAGCTTTTTTTTTTTAATAGTAAAACACTGTATACATAATACTACCACATTAAATTATAATATTTAAACCTAGTGGGGTGGGGGGAAGGAAAAACCCATGGAATACTCTCACGTGAGGCATTAAAACAGGCGCAACCATCATGAATAACACAGAGTGCAGTGTTTCACGGTATCAATACTACATTTTAAAGTGTTTATTCTTACCCTGCACTACAGCCCAGAACATTAATACTTTAACTGAACACTTTCCACGCGTCTAAATGCCGAGTCGAAAAAGGTGAGTCGAAAAGGTTTGAGCGGGAAACGTTTTGACATTTAACGGGAGGGTCTTTCGGAAAGGGCGAGAGACTCTCCGACGTCATTACGCTTGATGAATAACGCAGTCGAGGACGGCTCATTTCCTAAAATTTCATTATTCCTCGTGGAATGTTTTAGCGAAGGTGAAAATGTCACCCGGAGTGCCCCGCTAACGCCGTCCGTTCCTCTACAATAGCACAATGGATTAGAGAGAACCATTCGGATATTGGCGGCCGGCGCCGGTGAATGGCGCACCGACTCTGTGTTCCGTCCATTGTGTCCTCTGAATAGATACGTCTAAAAGGGATTATTGTCGCTGCAGACACAGCACGAACATCCAGCCAAGGCTTTTCTATACAACCCGTACGGTCGAGACCAGTATCAGGTTTTCATACCACCGTGCTGCTGAATTCTCGATTCTGATTGGTCCGAAGGTGCCGATTAATTCACTATACAGCAGCGGCAGCTCTAAAAGCATCGCAGCTGCAAATCACAGCTTTGTATCTATAACGATCTCGTGTAGACGTTGCTGAAGTTTTCTGTAAGGAGACGTTTGGTGAACGTTTCTGGAAGGAGTCTCCAGTGTCAGCACTTTGTAACAGTGAAGCAAAGTGTCTCGCGCTGCTGTGACGTAAGTGAAATCAGGAACTAACTTCGTTCCACGTAGCTAGAAATGGATCGGATGACGTGTGAAGTGGCACGAGTGGCATCAAGGGCTCAACAGTGGCAGCATGGCGGTGCTGGCTCTCGAACCCCCGACCTTCCGATCAGTAACCCAGCGCATTAACTGTTGAGCCACCAGTTAAAGGGCAAATCGTATCAGCGACACCACTTTAAAAATGATGAAAACGCTGTTTGTTCCTGCCGTTTCAAACGTCACGATCCTCTCCAAATCCCTAATCACGCCTGTGCACCCCTGAACCTCGTGTCTTCGGATAATTAATTAGCCCACGGCCTCCGTTTCGCGGCGCGCGGTAATTACGCGGCGACTTTCTTTGTTTGTTCGAATGTCTGTTTTCACAAACATAATTAAACGCTCGAGCTGCTCCCGGGTTTCAGATCGGGAGCGGAGGTGATAAAGAGCGCATACCCAATGCATTTCCAATTCCGCCTGGAGGCGATAATATCGGATTTCACCGGGAACAAAAAGACCAGGTTCGAGGCATCCAGACTCATCGGTTATGTAGATGAACTCAGAAACATTTTCACATTTCAGCCTTTCTCGGTATTTTCTGTCTAGATTAACAGTACGATCTCAGCCGGTGACGTCACTAAATAACGCCTACGGCTTTAGACTCGGCCGTGTTTCCCAGATATGTTCGTAAATCCTGACATTTTCACTACGTTTTGAATCTTTTTTTAAAAAAAAACAACATTCCTGATGTTTACAGGTTGCATGTTAAATCTCAGGGTGCTCAGGTAGTCTAAATTGGCATCGTATGTCGCGGTATCGCAAACAGACGAGGACGTGCCGTTAGAGGAAAATAATCAACGGCGGTCTAACGTGATGAAAATCGGGGCACTTTTACCGCCCTGGAGTTGATGATTTGCCTACAGAAGCACGTCCCGAAGTGTTTTATCCCTCATATGACTGCGGTTTATCCGTGGGCTTCATGTCCACGTCCACTAAACGGTTTGGTTCCTCTTGTCAGTTTAAATGTGATCACAGTTATAAAAAGACATTCCTTTCTCCTTCTTTCTTTCCCTTGAGATTAAGGAAGCACAATTACGGAGAAACCATAAAGCGTAAAACTCCTCTGAAAAACAACAACAACAACAACAACAACAACAACAAACTAAAGTTACAGCTTGACGTCTGATGGTTGCAAAGCGCTGACACCGGAGACTCATTCCATAAATGCTGATTCATTAATTAATTAATTAATATCAGCATTTGTACTGCTTTTTTAAGTCCCGGTTTTTAAGTCAGCTGTTACTATAGAAACGAAGCGTATTAGTACAAGTGCGTTGATATAAATATAAATATAAATATAAATATAAACGTGGGGTTTGCAGCTGAAATACTATTCGGAGTATTAAACTAATGCTGCGGAATTGGAAGATACTATAAGCGAGTATAAACACGACGAGGCCGTAGTAGGGGAGTTTTCCTGTTAGGCGTGAGGACGTTTAATGTCCCCGATAACCGCCTGTTAGCATCCGACCTTTTACAAGACACGTAAAAGTTGTTGTTGTTGTTTGTTTGTCTGTTTATAAATCGCTAGTGGGGTGTAACCGATGTATTTTACATCATATCTTGAGTTTGTGTTAAGCACAGACCATATCTCAGGCATTTAACCAAAAACCCATTCAAAACAAGCCCTTGACTTAGCGAAAATGCTAACTCATTTCCGCTACTCATTCCTGCAGCACTCTATTATGTCTTCATGTGACTCGTTACATGCAAACGATCGTGACAGTACAACGGATGTTTAACTTTGTTCACGATGTCATCGGGTGACTTCTAGTGACAACCCCTGAAAAGCGTCGGCAACGCCGACGACCGTCGTCCGCAACGAGTTAAAAACGCGGTCTGAACGATGGACCAGGAAGTACTAGGTTTAATTCCTGCGGCACTCTCGAGTGTCATATTATGAGCGGCTTTTCATTGCGCCTCCTCGTCTTTCCCCGACAGTTGAACAGTTGCTTATACGTGGAACGAGTCTTGCTCTTCTGGAAGTTTCTTTAGGATCCACACCAAACAAAACCCCCGCTCCAGTCTGCCAGCACGCCGCACGGCTAACGTCAAATTAAATTATGATGTGTTGATATGACTGGATGATGATGAGTTTAGCCCCGTTTTAATCCGGCAGGTCGATGACTTGATGATGAAGACGACCAGAAATGAATAATTCGTTAATTTCCACTTTAGGGAATTGCAGTAATTATTTTTGTTATTGAATAGAACTCGGCGTAATCGTATTTCCTTTCCAGAAACGTCCTCTCTGACATTGTATTGTCCTGGAAAACCCTAGTCTCACACTCGAGGAGTTATCGACAAGTATATTGTTTCGCGCCAGGATAATAATGAGATGATAACAAGGCAGTCCGCGGGCTAGAATATACCATCTATTTTATCATTTCATCCTCTTTCCAGGTTTGTTTTTTTTTTTCCCTGCTCTACAATTACAGAGTTCAGGGCAAATATAATAATATATATTTGACCGAGCACCGCTATCGAAAACGGAAGATGAATCTAAGGACACCTGCGTGATTACGCCTGGCGTTACAGAACCCGTTCTACACAGCGATACCGATTCCCGTGCTCGTAGGCTAACAGACGAATACGTCGAAACCGCCCGAAGCAAAACCCACCCGTCGTCGCGTCTAAATTCCCTGCCGCGCTTTTCAACCCTCGATTCCGATCGGTTGATTTTCGATAGCGCGCCCGTTCTTAGTGCGTCATTGTTTCCGTAGTGACAGCTCGTTCACACGGACGAGTCGTACGCGATCTAAGACCGACGTCGGAGCGTGTTCGTCTCTATACGGAGACGTTTATTTCACGTTCATGGAAGGAGTCTCCAGTGCGAGGTGAAGCTGTCACTTTAAGGCTTTCCTTTTTCTCGTCGGCTGTAAGAGGACGGGACCGGACGACCGCCCGGCGCTTCCCTGACGTAGGCGAGAACAGGAACGGACTCGTCTCGTGGATGTTTCACAACGTTATACGCACGTGTGTAACCGTGAATCGATAAAAAAGCACGATTGTTAAATGAACATCGCAGTCGTTGGGAACTTGCTGTGGTATGAGAGGACGTGATGTTATAGGAAAACAAACAGCTTCTCCTTCAGTCTGTCGCTGTCGTTTCGCGTTCGTCTCCGTCTTTTCTCTTAAAAGTTGTGCTTCTTTGTTCCATCTCTTCCCCGGGCTGTTCCTCTCACCGCCGTCTCCTCCTCGGAGACTCGGGCACTGCCAGGCGTATTAATGGAGTCGTTTGCTCAGCTCAATTAACCCCCGCTTGCAGGGTTCACGTGTTGCGTTTTTATAATCTGGGTCAAACGGAGGCACTTTGTTCTTCAGACACAACAGTACAACTGAAACATTCGGCTACACTACTGGCTTTATTT